>NC_143265.1:1090000-1390000 GCF_984573655.1 Nuphar pumila
GTAAAACTCTGATGCTAGGACCCCTGCCCCCGAGGCCTATGCTATGGCAGAGGGGTGACACCCATGAAAATTGAACCTTAACTGCCCGTCTAACAGCCAAGACCCCCACCCCACTACGCCAATCTCCCTTGAGGAGAGGGTGGTGTATGTTCTCCCCCGATGATTCACTGAATCCCACGTCTGTGTTCGGGGCTTTGAATGAGCACCACGTATACAAGCACATGGGGCTCGTATTCCCGTGTATGTTGACATAACTTTGCATCGGACTCTGGTGTTGTTGCAAAGACTTAAGTACCCTTTATTGCTATTCTTCTCATAAAGTGATGGTTTGAGAAAATGACAAAAATGCCTTTCATTCAAAAAAGAAAAAACAAATAGTTCAAAAAAAGGACAAACATGTCCTCCATCCAGAAAGTCGAGGATGATGTTGACTCTTCAAAGTCTTCTTCTTTTTCTGTTCAAAAAAAGGACAAACATGTTTTCTTCTTCTTTCTCCGTAAAACACTGTAAAACCCTTTCTCTCTCTAGAGAAGAAATCAAGAGAAACAAAGAGTTCTTCCTGGAGAAGGCCATGAACATCAACCCTCTCACTCTCTCTCCCTTCTCTCTCTACTTCTGTGCACATCCAACAGACGATCCTACATTGCTGCATCGTCATCTTCTTCTTCTTCCTTCTTCGTAAAACACTGTAAAACCCTCTCTCTGTAGAGAAGAAATCAAGAGAGGTAAAGGGTTCCTCCTGGAGAAGGCCATGAACACCAACCCTCTCACTCTCTCTCCCTTCTCTCTCTACTTATGTGCCTGATTTAGAGTTTTTGCCCTTACAGGGGGGGTCCGGGGGCTCCCCTCGGCGCGGATCCCGCTGCGCGGTCAGCGGGCGGGGGTCCAGGGGGGGCCGCCCCTGGCGGGGGCAGCGCCCTCCTGACCAAATTTTTTTTGGGCCTTCAAACAATGATTTGTAGTATTATCGGGCTTTCCTACAGCAATTTGTAGTATTTGTAGTGTCTTCCGTAAATCGCGAAACGCTATAGCGATTTGTAGTGTCTTCCGCAAATCGCTATAGCGATTCGCAAATCGCTATAGCGATTTGTAGTGTCTTCCGCAAATCGCTACAAATCGCTATAGCGATTTGTAGTGTCTTCCGCAAATTAGGACCAACTTGTCAGAGTCATATCTCCCTAACCGGAGGTCATATTCCAAATCCGCGATTTGTAGTGTCTTCTGCAAATCGCTATAGCGATTTGTAGTGTCTTCCGCAAATCGCTATAGCGATTTGTAGTGTCTTCCGCAAATTAGGACCAACTTGTCAGAGTCATATCTCCCTAACCGGAGATCATATTTCAAATCCGTAAAAAGTGGTGTCTTCGTTATTGAGTCTAATTTATTTGTGTAAATTTTCAGCAATTTCTATTGTCATTTCATTCCCCATTTTAACTTCAACGATACATTACAACCACAATCATCAAAAGAAAGATTGCCCAAGCTAATAGTCACCGTTCTCGCCCTCCTCCTCGACAGCAACCCAGTCGGTGCAGTCGCACTGAGGATGGCCAGCAGAAGCTCCACCACGTCGTCTTCTTCTCCCTAGCGAGGAGGTCTCAGCGGAGCCGTCGTTCCGGTGATGGGTGTTTATCTCGTTCCGGTGACGGGTGTTCTACGAAATGTAAATCCCCCCTTCTGTAAGGGCAAAAGGCCATGAACACGCTGGGAGGAGCCCTCAGACCCCCCTCACAGAAGCAGAAATAGAAGGGAGAGAGAGAGAGTAAGAGGGTTAATGTTCATGGCCTCCTCCAGGAAAGATTTCTTTCTCGGATAATCCTGCAGTGCAGAGACTGGGTCTTAAATAATCATCTTCGGGGCACTTAAGTCTTTACAACCACTCCTTTTCAAGAACCGTCATTTTTTTTTACACCAATGGAGGAGAGGGTACTTAAGTCTTTGCAATCGCATCAAACTCCAACGCTAATTAATGCTGACAAACATGGGGATACGAGATGCACATGCTTGCATACGTGGTGTTCTTTGGGACCCCCGATCATGAGATGTAGCTAACTGCCCTGTTCGGGGGGGGGAACATATAACCTGCTTTGCCCCTTGAGGCCACGTACACATGTATTTGCATGGGAAAATTGGCCCAGTTAGGACAAAGCTCAAAAGTGAAAAGAATAAAGGAAATGCCAAAAATGGAATTTTCCTTAATATTCTTTTTCTAATGGGTGCATTTTATTTCCATTTGTGGAAAGATGGTGCCAATTTTTTACAGGTTCTCCGTGAAATGCTTTTTCCTGATGTCTGTAAAGTAATGTCCTATCATATTTCACCAGATCTGAAATCAAGGGAGGACATAATTGGAGGTACATCGAGCACCATTGGAAAGGTCACCTTGTCCAATCTTTAGCAGCATTGGTCACTATAAGATCATGAAAATCTCACCTTTTTAATATGCTAAAATGAAAATGTTGCAATTTATCAACTTGGTCATGTTTTTTGGTGTGCTCAAATGTAGCTTAATATACCGGTTTGAATGAGATAGCTGGATGGTTAGATAGCACTATCATAACTAAGGGGTTTCAGGTTGGAATCTCACAGGGGTTATTCTCCTCTTTAGCCATTAAAAAATATATATTGTTCCACATTTTTTTTCAGTTTATTAATATCCCATTACAAGGTAAACATTTGTTATCTCCATTAAACCGAGTGTTAAAAACTTCTATGATCACTAGAAACCAAAACTGGATCCCAAGTAGAGCATCGTCCTGGAATCCGGAAGGGCTGACATCATATCCAGCACCAGGAAAAGTTTGGAAGTCCGAGCTAGACCCAACCAAGTCCCTCTGCAGAGTCAGATTCGTTTGTATAGATTTTATAATGTTTCTATTAGAAAATCTCAGATTAACTCAAATTTTATAGCTAGGGGCCTAACGAAACTCGCAAAGGGAGAATCCACAAATCATGAAAGGACCACCCCCAGACTGGTACCCTTTAGGAGAATGTGTATAGATTGTTTCGTATAAAGCATTACTGAATTTACTTTAATGAATCTGGTAAGGGTCTGCCTAACCCCAGCTTGCCTTTCAAAAAAAAAAAAAAAACTGATGGAGATTTCTTGAATGTGAGAGGAACGTTGAAGATCATGAACTTTGTCATGTTTCACGTGAAGCGGTGTCCCTGTGTAATTTGTCTTATCGAATCTATTGCCTGTATATGAGGAACAAGTCAAGGGGTGGGGCCCAAGATAACTTCTTAATAAGTCTTTCAAGATAAGGACGGTAGGGCACCCTATGCTAGTTTGGCATGTTGGTTGTGGACAAGGCATTGTTTTATCAAAGCCTCCTCTCTTTATCCTATACCCTCTAAAATAATCTTAGCCCTAATGGCTTTGGCTATTTCAACAGTAGAGTAAAAGAGATTGATTTTACATTATATGCAGCGTGGCTGGATGGTAAGGGCTGCCTGACAACCATCCATCTTGACATTTTTTTGAGATCGGTGCGGTATTCACCTCGAGAAATGTTGAGATGGATGTTCAGATGTAAGTGGAGCTGGAGCAGCAAGCTAATCATGCAACGCTCCTGCATAAAAAATGAACCAATAAAAGTTGAATAAAAGATTTTGTTTTGGACCGATTTGACTCTTAGCTTCAACCGTTTTGTTCTCTGCTCGCACCTTTTCCCCTTGTCTTTTGTGACTTGTGACTGATTACCTTATTTTTCAAGCTTTTAATAGGATTATGTGACTTTTGGCCGTTTTTAAGAAACCAGCCTCATGCTGTAATGAGCACAAGTGCTCACAAATTTTCCCAAAATCTCCTTTCCCCTTTGTTAATTATTCTTTTCATTACATCCATTTCAGAAAAATAAAAATGTGCCTCAAAGAGGTTTGGGATAGTGAGATGGGGTGCAGGCTGTCGCGAGCTTATTTGGAAGCACTGCGCGACACCTGATGATTTCAACCAGGTCAGCCTTCTGAGTCAAGGAAGCAACTCAAACACCTCGCACAAGGGCGTACAATCGCAACAGAGCACGCACAATCTCAAAGAGAGTAGTAGAGAAAGCAACAGAGAGAGATAGAGAGAAAGTAACTTATATTCATAAGTTTCATTATTACACTATAAGAGTAAGAAGAGGGGGGAGGGACCCGTAACAATTGTTGTTCACGGGAGAACTTAGGCCAAAAGTTATTTATGTACACTACGAATGATCAAAGAGGTATTTACATCAAGAGACAAAGGTGTCAACCTGACGGGCTGAAACATTCTCCCCTACTAAAACAAGCACCGTCCTCGGCACTATCTGTTGTTGGTAGTCTTCAACGGCTTGCTGAAACTGGCGAATATTTCTTGGAGTCTCCCAGCTGGCATCACTCTCTGATAATCATTTTCATTTCACGAGAACCTTCTTTACATCTCTTAGATGGTTGTTAACGTGATCCATGGTGAATTCAATTTCTCAAGAAGTCTATGTTGCTGCTGATGTTGGAGCTCGCTGAGGAATGGGGGCCCGCTGAGGTAGACTACGGCTAAAATCATCTTCATCTTCATTGAAGGGCTTTAGATTACACACGTGAAAGACAGGGTGAACTTGAAAACTGGTTGGAAGGTTTAGCTTATATGCTAACTTGCCAATCCCCTGGATAATAGAAAATGGTCCATCATATTTTTGAATGAGTACTCGATGGTGTCTTTGAAAGATAGTCGTTCTCTCAGGGTATAATTTGATCAGTACTTTATATCTGACTCAAAACTCGACGACCCGATGGTCTTGGTCTGCCCATTTCTTCATTAGTTTAACAACTTTGTGTAGAAATGCCTTTGCTAGTTTCGTCTGATCATGCTAGTTCTTGACAAAGTTATAAGCAAAGGGCGCCTTCCTCTGACCTTGGGCAGCAATGGAGTGCGGTGTCTAGGGTTGTTTCCCTGACACAATCTTGAATGGACTATGTCTCAACGATTCGCTCTTTTGAAGATTATAGCAGAAGTGAGCGATATCCAATAGATTCATCCAACTTTTATGATTTGCACTTACAAAGTACCTCAAGTATTCTTCCAGTATCTCATTAATACGTTCAGTCTGGCTATCTGTCTGCGGGTGAAAACTAGTAGAAAAATGCAATTATGATCTCAGCAACCGAAAGACTTCTCTTCAAAATTTACCTGTAAACTTGGCATCCTGGTCACTGATAATGCTCTCTGAAATGCCTCAATACTTCATAACATATTTCACAAAGAGTTGAGTTGTATCTTCAGTTGAACAATTATTAAGGCCTGACACAAAGGTCATATATTTTAAGAATCTATCAACTACAATGAAAATAATACTGCATTCTTTAATTTTTGGCAAGCTGATGATAAAATCCATAAAAATGCTCTCCCAAGGTCTACTTGGGATTGGGAGAGATTCCAATAGTCATGTGGTCTTTTGATTCATGGCCTTATCTTATTGACAGATCAAACAAGTGTGTATGTAGCCATCTACATCATCACGCACTTGAGGCCAGTAATAAACTTGTTCCATCAATGCAAAGGTTCTTTCTTGCCCTGGATGTCCTACCCAGAGAAAGTCGTGGCACTCCTTTAATATCTTCCGACACAAGGATCCCCATCGAAGCACATATACTCAATTTTTGGTTGTTATCAGCAATCCTTTTTTTTTTCAAAATAGTCTTGTCTTTCCTTCTTTCACCAAAGAGAAAAGATGTGACACGGGGTCTTCTCGCAAGCCTTCTCGGATTTTGTCGAGGAGGTCGCTTCAAGGTCCAGTATCACCATTTGTATCTTCAATCAAGGTTGTCAGTCCAGCCTTCCTGCTCAATGCATCTGCCACTGCGTTAGTCCTTCCAGGTTTATACTCCAGAATCATATCAAATTTGGCTAAGAACTCTTGCCACCGAGCTTGTTTTGGGCTAAGTTTTTTCTGTGTTTGAAAATAACTCATGGCAACATTGTCATTGTAGACAACAAACATCATCCCTAATAGGTAATGCCTCCACACACATAAACAATATATGATGGCGATCATTTCTCTTTCATGTACTATGTACCGCCATTCAACATTGTTCAACTTTTGACTCTCGAAGGCAATAGGATGACCCTCTTGCATCAGTACACCTCCAATGGCAAAATCTGACGCATCCGTATATACTTCAAATATTTTTTCTTGGTTCGACAGTTGTAAGACCGGTTCTTTGACCATTGCATCTTTAAGAGTCTTGAATGCTCTTTGACATTCTTCTTGCCAATCTCAACTTTTGTCCTTCTTCAACAACTCTGTTAGAGGCACTACAATGGTTGAATATCCCTCAATGAACTGACGGTAGTAGTTTGCTAGGCCCAAAAAGGATCGTAGCTCAAGGACCTTGGTTGGGATTCCCCAATCTTGAATAGCTCTTACCTTATGACTATTCATCCTTAGACATCATTTTCCAACCACATAGCCCAAGAAACTTATCTCCTCTTGGTCGAACATGCACTTCTCTCTTTGTACGTACAACTCATTGTCTTTTAGAATCTGAAACACCATGCACAGATGTCCGACGTGTTCCTCCATGCTTTCACTATAAACAACGATATCATCCAAATACACAACTACAAAATGATCAAGATAATGATTGAATATCTGGTTCATCAGTGTAGAGAAAGTCGCAAGTGCATTCGTTAACCCAAACGACATCACCAAAAACTCGAAAGCACCATACTGTGTAACACATGTAGTCTTGGCCTTGTTTCCTTCCGCAATTCTGACCTGCCAATATCTCGATCGCAGATCTAATTTTGAGAAAACTCGAGCTTCTCCTAATCGGCAATTAAGGGCAAGGGATATTTGTTCTTGACAATCAGTTTATTGAGTGCTCTATAATCTACACATAGTCTCTTGGACTCATCATGCTTGGCCTGAAATAGTACGGGAGCTCCGAAAGGAGCCTTTGATGGTCAGATAATACCAACAACCAACATATCATTCAGTTGTCTTCTAAGCTCTATCAGTTTAGGCGGGGACATTCTGTATGGTATCATTGCAGGCGGTCTTGCACTTGACACCAATTCTATTTGATGATTCACTTCTCTTCACGATGGCAAGTTTCTCGGCAACTCCTAGGGCATTATTTCTTGGAACTCTTCTAATATTGTAACAATAGGTGACGGTATATCTTCAGGAGGTTTTTCCTTTGTTTTTTCCTGCACCGCCACTAAAAATGTTTGATTGCCTCATTGGAGGTCCCTTTTTATTTGCAAAGAAGAAACCATGCAGACGTTCGGCGTTCCTGATGTTGAGGCAAAGATCATGCAATGGAACTCTTTACACGTAAAGTTGATAACATTCAGGTGGGGCATAGTCACGACCTTACTTTCCCGTAGGAACTCCATTTTCAAGATTACTTTGAAATCGTCCAACAGATCAATAGAAAAGTCTGTTCTGCCAGCCCATTGACCAACCCCAACTTGTACGTTCTTGGATACTTTCAAGATGGGTTGCGTAGCTGAGTTCATGGCCTTCATACGATTGACTTTGCGATCCCATTGCAAGCTCAATCTTCGGGCTTCCTCTTGGTTCATGAAGTTATGTGTAGCTCCCATATCAACCATCGCATTAGTAGCCCTTCCATTGATAGTCACTGACAAGTACATTAACTCTTTCTTTATCACAGGCACTACAGAGGTAGACCCCTCTAGTGTGTTCACCCTCTATAAGGCCCCCATTTTGACATCTTGTTCTGCGGGTGTCTCTTCTATCTTGATAGCATTGGCCGCCCTTCGTCTCGCATTTCCTTGGTTTTGGTTGGGGCAATCCCACGCAAAGTGATTTTCACTGCAGTACCAATCTATTTTTCAAAAAGCACAACATGTTGTGCTTGGGGCTAATTTCTCTGGTCTCGAGGAGGTGGTCGATATTGGTTTCCCCCTTGGCCTCCTGCAGCATTACTTTGATCATCTCTCTGAAACAGCCTTACTTGAGGTCCCCCATAATTAGGGAACTCAACTATTTGTTTAGCTATCGCCATTGCACTTACAAGATCTGTTGGTTTCATACGAGTCAACTCCTGTTGAGCCCAAAATCTCAGGCCTCTTTTAAAGAAGTAAATGCAATCCATTTTCGACATGTCTTCTATATCGAGCATCACCGATGAAAATGCCGCCACATATTCTTGAATGCTTCTTGTATGCTTTAGGGCCATCAGTTTGTCACGGGCAAGTTCCTCAACATTGTGTGGAAGGAAATATCCCATCATTTCCTTTTTAAAGTCATCTCACGATTTAATCATAATTCCTCCGCATTCCATACTTCGATATTGCGTCTGCCACCATACGATAACACCCTCAATCAAGTACTTAGTCGTCATACATATCAGCATCGATGTCAATCTTTGCTTGATCAAAAAAATTATTTCATATCCCACAACCAATGTTATAACATCTCTTTCACCTTTAAATTTTGCCAGCTCAATTGGTTTCAACTTGGAGCGATCACGACAAAACATCATTGTGTTTCCCTCTTGTGGGTTGTTTTCAAGATTTTCGGCATTGGCCACACCACCAATCATGTTTCCCAATAGCCTTTCTAGGACTCTGTATCGTTCCCGGAGTTCTCGTATTTCAGCCTTCTGCATACCCAACCGATCTAATAACTCCTGGACTGTAGCCCTTAGTTCTTCGGTCTCAGCCCTCACATCACCATCTAACTTTTTGAAGTTATCTTGTGCCCTTTCAACAACATGGGCACAAGCACGAACGTCACCTGTCAATTCTGACATTCTTTTTTCGACTTTGGTCACCCGTTTTTCTATAGGGCCGACCGTTTTTTTCAAGCGAAACATTTATGTCGACTTTACGACAAATTTCTTCTTTTTTGCCTTTTTTTCTTTATGGACTTTTCCAAAGAGTTCTCCCAACTCCGAGTCCATTATCGAACTCAACTCACGAGGGTTTCAGCAAATACATCTCTTTCCTTTCCCCCCAGTTCTCGAGTAGACTATGATTCTAGTTGTCACAGGCTTATTTGGAAGCATCACGTGGCACTTGGTGATTCCAACCAGGTCAGTCTTCTGAGTCAAGGAAGCAACTCAAACACCCCGCACAAGAGTCTACAATCACAACAAAGCACGCACAATCTCAAAGAGAGCAATAGAGAGATAGAGAGAAAGTAACTCATATTCATAAGTTGCAAGATTACACCAGAAGAGTAAGAAGAGGGGGGAGAGGGACCCGTAACAATTGTTATTCATGGGGGATCTTAGGCCAAAAGCCATTTATTTACACTACGAAGGATCAAAAAAGGTATTTACACCAAGAGACAAAGGTGTCAACCTAGCAGGCCCAGAACACAGGCAGTCTAGGTTCAAATTTCATGAGCATCATTAATTGAGCAAGTCTCGGTGGGGGCAAAGAGTAAGCTCACATAGTCTTAGGCTGCAAGGACAATGATTGTAAGTACAGCAAGTAGTGCCAATGCTCTTAGGTCTCTTATCGTGGTGGTAGTTTCTAAGCATAAATATAAAAAATATATATAATATTTTTATAACATATTTTAAAAATATTGAGCTTTTTGAGAGAATATATCAGATTTGAAAAAAATAGCAATATTTTCAAATATCACCAATGTTTGTGGCACAAGGGGACATAACAATGAACAGATAAGATGAACCCTCAACCTGTTTATCTGATACTGGCATCATCAAATTAGCCATAAAGAAAATTCCTAAAACAAGCCATAGAGGATATACAATCGAAAAGCCCCAAATTGGTAAGTTTTATAATTCTAGTCCATGAGGGCCCTCATTTGGTGAGGGTGACTGAACTTCACCAAGATGAAGTAACGTCATGAGTTCGAAACCCACAGGTGTGTTTTACTTGCCTTGAGGACTCCTTGTTAGGCAAAAGGGACCTGATGTTTTCACTCTGATGAGCTTGCGAGTGAGGTGGTTTTCTCTAGTTATCTAAAAAAACAAAAAAAGAATGCATTACATCGACTCTTAAAGGCTAGGCATTATTGGGCAAACCATGGTGTTCCTCAAGTTGTAGTAAGTTACCAAGTGAAACTTAATTTGTCTATGAACCTTATTAATAAATAATTGCTTTTTCACTTGGAGGAATTAAAAATTTCGTGGTGGTAGCCAAGAATCCAAGCAGATTTTTTGGTAAAATTTCTAGACAAGGAATACATGTGGATGGGGACAACTACTATAGGCTTGGAGCCAGCTGAACATGAATAGGCCAAGTTTGTGGTCTAAGGTGGTGGTTGAGGCCACTTGTCTTTCATAAATGCATGAGACAAAAAACAGAAGCAATTCTTGCAGTGAGAGAGGAGACACCTCCCTAAGGATCAGTCCCAGTTTGTCTCCCACACTGGGTCCCCCTCACTTTGCGTAGAGAACCTTCTTCTGTGGCCTCATTCTAAGCAGCTTTCCTTTGCATACAAAGCAAAAGCAGCATAATCCCTGTGGCCGTCAAGTTTTGTCTTTCTAAATCTTTCTTCGTATGTATGGCTCAATTTCAAGGGAATCTGATTAATTGTGATCAGTAGATCACTGCCGTTGGATATAGTTGGCATGCATGGTATTTTTTTTTTAAGACGAGAAACCCTCGCTGAGAACCAGGTCACTTAATGGACTAGCCCCAACCAGGTAAACCCCGGTTGGCATGGTCTCTTGATTAGGGGTGTCAACTGGTCTGGTTTGGTTCAGACCCAAGTAGAACCAGACCTGGCCCCGATTTCGGGTATAGTATCAGGTCTGAAACTGGGTCTAATCGGAACCACCATACGAAAAACTATACCCGGAACTGATAAGAACAAAATGAACCAGATCCTGGCCATACTCAATAAAATAATATTTTTTTTTTATTTTTACATTGAAAATTTGTGGGTCTTAATCGGAACTCGGGTCAGGCCCAGGTCTGGAATAAAATTTCACAAACTATACTCGGTTTAATGTATTAATCAGACCTTCGGGTTCGGACCCAGGTCTTCATATTTATCACCATACCCGCAGACCCTATAGGGTTTGGTACAGGTCAGGTCCGAGTAAACCCGACCCATTGATATTTGAGATGGATTGAATATATATGAGCTTTTTTTCATGAGGAGCGGAAAAGGCCTCTCCAGGATCAGAGACCTAGTTGCACTGGCTATGTCTGATGTACTTATAGTAAACTCTTGCCACCCCCTAAGGATTTCTCCAACCCCAAATTCAGATTTCAAATATGACTGTATTTTAGTTCATGTTAAATCCTTCTGAACAAAACAATGCGTTTTTAGAACTTATCCATCGGCATGGATTTGCTTTTTTGTCAATGTATGGGTTGAGACAACGTAAACTCTCTTTATACGTAGGGAGTTGAAAAATGGAATAACATATCTGCATATGATGACCATTTTTTTTTAGACAGAGAAAGCTGGGGTTAGGCAGACCCCTACCAGTTATACAACCATACCATTTGGGGTTCGAACTTGCAACGTCCTCCTGGTAGCATAAAACTTCTTGGGCTTACCCCTTGCTCTCAGGAAGTCACTACATTTCGGCTTGCACAAGAAGTGATACCCATCAAATTTGAACCTAGACCACCTGCCTAGCAGCCTAGGTCCCATCCCACTATGCCAAACCCCTTTGAGATAGGTGCCCTTCACATGAAAGGCACTTTCACCTTCTTTTTTTTTTCATGACAAAGAACCCTTGTCGAGAACCGGGCCACTTAGCAGACATGAAACCCTTGTGAGGTGAACCTTAGGTGGGCCCCATGACCAACATGCCATATGTAGCCCACCTGCAAAAACTGCAAACACACCTGTATGCCAAGGGGGTTTGATCACACCCGTGGCCCTCCCTGTTACTTGAAAACAAACGGGTCGAATGGTTAAGTGATCACACCGATTTCACTAGAGGGAGGAGGTGTGGAACTCCCTTTTTGAAGGTGGGGGCAGGCATGGGCTGTGGCAAATAATTTTGGACTAGGTACTTGGTCTATCAATGAATATGCTCTCATCCTTAAGCATATGAGAATACACAACACACAAAAATACACGGGTTTTCAAGGCAATTATTTTCATAGGAAAAATTGGAAAACAACCATACTACCACTAAGAATAATGTTATTTTACATAATAGTCACAAGATATTGCAATATTTCTCGCATAACCACCTACTTAATTTCTCTTAATAAATTTGAAGGTATTTTTTATGATTTTACTCTTCCATTAAAACACTGTTGTAGCAAAACTCACCATCTCAATAAAACTCCACTTTTTCCAGCAAAATTGAGTTTCGCCTATACATTGAAATAGTGAAACTCAATTTAAACTAATGAATCACCTTTTTTTTTACTACTTTTCTTTCACTCGACCCCTCTCATCTCCGTCAACACCACCACCATTATCACCACTAGAACCATTGTCATGGTTGCCATCGCTACCAGCACCATCACAACCATTATCACAATCATCACTTCTCTACCATCATCACCACTACCACCATAACCATCATCTTTATCATCACCACCACTACATCACCATCACTATCATCACCTTCATTACCACCACCACTACAATTGCCATTACCATTATCACCGTCACCACCACCACCATCGCCATTGCCACTACCATCATCATTGCCATTGCCACTATCACCATTGTCACCAACTTCATCCATCATCACCATCACGACCATCAACATCACAACCACCACCACTATTAGGTTTCGCTAGTCCTATAGCAACTAGGTTTCATAATTGAGTTTCGCTATTTTATTGCGACTAAGTTTTATTGGTGAAAGTTGAGTTTCGGTAAAACTTTTAAAGGCTATACAATCTTAGCAAAACTAAGATTTACTTATACAGTTTTAGCAAAACTCAATTGCAGAATAGTGAAACTCAGTTGTGATAGAATAGCAAAATTTTGTTTGCCCACATATGTGGGTGTGGGTCATGGCCTTGGTGTCTCTTAGTGGGGCCCATGCATTTGAGATGAGTTGGGCCCACTCACCTCAAATGCATGGACGTGATAACTTTGTTGTTATCTCTATCTAACCCAAATGTTTTTCCTTGGGTTATCTTTAAAACTGTTTTCTAAAACCCAATTTCGTTTTTCTAGATAGGCCCTACATTAGAGGAGTAGGTTTCTAGTATAGTCAAGTTATTTGGACTAATGGCAACACCAGGAAGTGTAACTCTATATATTTGTCCAGAGTTCTACTATATATAATACTAGCAAATTCAGTTGTAAAACCTAGTTGCTATAAGACTAGCGAAACTTAGTGATGATAGTGGTGATGATGATGGTGGTAGTGGTGGATGAAGACAATGACAATGACGATAATGGTGGAGGTAGTAATGGTGGTAATGACAATGATGATAGATGGTGGTGGTGATGGTGACAGTGGTGGTAATACTTAAGAACTCTCAAATCTTTCATGTGAAATAACCGTGAGAGATATAGTTTTAAATTATCAATTTCTCCTGAACTATTACCAGCAGTGGCAAGGTCATCCACATAGATTAAAATCACCACAAAAACACAACATTTATTATTATAGAGTGAATGGTCTGCGTGAGATGGCTTAAACCCAAAACTTTCAAGAGCATTAGAAAGTTTGTAGTACCAGTTTCGCGGTGACTGCTTCAGACCATATAGAGATTTTTGTAATTTGCATACACGATTCTCTCCCTGTTGGGCATATCCTGGAGGAATCTCCATATAAACATCCTCATGCAAGTCTCCATGTCGAAACACATTTTGGACATCCATCTAACAAAGTACCCAATTGCGAGCAGCCACAATTGCAAGTAAGGTTTTTACCGTGACCATCTTCACAATCGGAGCAAAGGTCTCATTGTAGAAAAGGCATTCTTATTGTGATTATCCTTTGCCGACCAATTGCGCCTTATACCATTCGATTGACCCGTCAGACTTATGTTTCACTTTATACACCCACTTACAGTCGATAGGTTTCATGTTATCAGGTAAAGTGGTGATAGTCCAAGTATTATTTTCTTGCAAAGCACGTATTTCTGAGTGTGTAGCATCCTGCCAAACTTGATACTGAACCGCTTCTTCAAAAGTATCAGGTTCATGAGTAAAAGCTAGAAAAGAAGAGTGTTTACTTGAAAAAAAATTGAAAGAGACATACATTGACAATGGAAATCGGGTACTTAACTTAGAACCTTGTGTTGAAGATGTATTTGGACTTGGTAAAGAAATCAACGAGCAGTAGAAATCCTTTAACCACATATTGGGTTTTCTTGGTCGGGATGATCTTCTAATATCACTTTTGATGGAAGATGTGGGTTCTGTGCCATTGGAACTCACGACTTCTGATTGAGGCTCTATAGAGGGATCTGGAGTTTCATGGGTTGGTATTTCAGAAAATGAATCCTGTAACGGGTGTGACATGATAACGGTTCCTTGATCTTCGACATGATCTATGGGCTTAGGCAACACGGTTACATCCTCCATTTCTTCAATGGATTTATAAGGAAATATGTTTTCATAAAAAATCACATCTCTATTGGTAAAACTTTGATGATTTTCTAAATCATACAGTTTATATGGCTTTTGTACTTCTGAATAGCCAAGAAAAATACAACATCGAGCTCTTGAGTCAAATTTGCTTTTATTTTGGTCGGTGTCAATTACATAACACAATGAACCAAAGACACATAAATGTTTATAACTGGGTTTTTTATCATACGGTTTTTCAAAAGGCATTTTCTCCTCAAGTTTGGGTGTTGGTGTTCTATTAATAAGATAAGTTGTGACTAGAACACACTCACCCCAAAAATGTATTGGTAAATTCTATTAAAAATAGAAATCATGGGCTACTTCAAGAAGATGACGATGTTTACGTTCAACTACCTTATTCTGTTGGGGAGTGTAAACACAGCTATGTTGATATATCACATTGTTATCTTTGAAGAAGTCTTGAATCTCGTGTGAAAAGAATTCCAACCCATTATCAAAACGAATGGTCTTGGTCTATATAAGAAATTGAGTTTTTACAAGTTTAAAAAAAAATTATATAAGCAAAGGTTTCATACTTGTGTCTCATAAGAAAAACCCATGCTGTTCTTGTAAAATCATCTATTATGCGTACAAAATAATGTGCACAGAAAAAGTGGACTTTGAATAGGGTCCCCATATATCACAATGAATCATGTCAAAAGCATTTTTTGTTTTAATCTCACTCAAAGGAAACTTTAATATAGTTTGTTTGGCTTTATGAAAGGTATCACAATAATGAGATTCATCAAAATCAAAGGCTAAATTCAACTATGACTTTACTAATTTTATTCTTGAAGATGAAGGATGTCTGAATCACCTATGCATTAATGCATGATCATTTTTTGTAGTGAGGCGGGCTTAGATATTATAGTTTGGTCGTAGGAAGTACAACCTATTTTTTTATTCACCTTGTCCAATCACCATCTTCGACTTCATGTCATGAATAACACAAGAATTAGGATAAAAGGTTATTGAGCAATTCAGAGATTTAGTCAATTGACTTACTGATAGCAAATTCATTTTGAAGGAAGGAATACAGAGAACGTGATCCATATTAAATTGAAGAAGGAAAATTGAACCTTGATATGACATAGGAATATGTTTACCGTTGGGTAATGAAACAAGTATATTGCATGGAATCAAATTATGAAAATCATGAGTTTTGGTTCCCATATGTTGACTAGCACCAGAGTCGATTACCCAAACATGATTAGAGGAAACCGTGAGTAGAGAAGTCATACCTGCAAAGTTGACTCATGCAGGCTGATTTTTTACAAGTGACATGATTTTGTGATACTCTTTCATAGTGAATGTAGGAGCAATGTTACTTAACCCATCACCCTTACCAGTAACATTATGCATATCCGTTGAAGTGACCTGGAGATCATTGCAAAAAGATACAGTAGAAGTGATGGGTTTAAAATTTAGGTCATATAGCCGATGGCTTGGAGGATAGCCTATCAACTTAAAACGCTTTTCTTAGAGGTGACAAACACCATTACAATAACTACACACGGGTCAGTTTTGCCGGCTACCGCTGAATTTTTGAAATCGGGTTGTCGGTTCTCGTCTGAAGTTATTTTTGTAGGGTACAGCTAGGGCCATACCTGTCTGGCCATTGATCGACATCGTGAACCTGGCTTCACGTTGTTTTTCTTTTTAAAGCACCAGTGCTTATACCTTAGTCACATTGGGCAAGGGTTTGAGTAAGAGGATCTGCCCTCTTATTGCATTATAGGAATCATTTAGTCCCATCAAGAATTGAATAACCCTTTTCCTTTTGTAACTAATCAAAAAATATTTTCATTGATCCACATTTGCACATTGGCACTTGGGAGTACGAACTCAGTTCGTCCCATAGAGATTTTATTTTGGTGAAATAAGTAGCAACTGACATGGATTCTTGTTGCAGACGGCAAATAGAGCTTTGGATCTGATAGATCCGTGGTGACAAACTTTGAGTGTACCTTTTTAGTATCTCTTTCCACACCTTATTAGTCGTGGTGGAGTAGATTACATTATTAGCAACCTCTTTACTTATCGAATTCAAAATCTAGGATAATATCATGTTATTACAGCGGAACCAAGACGGGCAATCGCATGTTCCTTCTTCGGGTTCGATGATAGAGCCATCAATAAAACCAAGTTTATTTTTTGCACTAAGAGCCATCATCGTGACTCTACTTCAAGTACCATAGTTATCTCTGGTCAACTATTGGGAGACCAGAATGTTGTTGGGTTTATCAAAGTGATAAATAAAGAAAGGACTAGAAGCATCCTGACTTGATTTTGTCTTGAAAACATATCTTTCGAACTTCTTTCTTCTTGCGTCATTGACATAAAGAACAAAGCTCAGTTTTGGTAATGTTGCTCTTCACAACAATGAGTCTTAAGCAACAAGGATAGCGAGTAGTGCAGGAAGCACCAATGCTGGAACCGGATCAGCCTGAATACTCTCTAGCTGATGGAGAAGACCGAGCTCAGCGGCTGACGAAGAACAACAAAGTTGTTGAATTGCAGAAGTAATTTTTGTAGCTATTTTCTTATAGATATGCTTGAAATTGATGGAGATCTTGACGATGAATGCGCATACTATAAAAAAAATGATCTGGACGGTAGATGCACAAAGATTGGTTTGATAGAGGCAGACATTAATAAACTCTACAACTCAGTAAGTTGACTCTACAAACGTGATCAAGGATGTCGACAGAGAAAAAATTTGCTCAGAAAACCCGATGCTCTGATACCATGTGAAAAACAATTAACAAAGGAAACAAGGAGTTGAAGGCAAAGCTAAGTTTGCATTGCATATACACACGGTAGGTACATGTATTTATACAAGAGAAATAAGGAAAATGAAAATGCCTAGAGTTTATCGATAGATGTTGATAACGATTGATGATAACGTTTATCGATAAGCTATCTGGAACTCTAGTATGATGATTTTCTGGAACTCTAGTATGACTAGAGTTCAATTTTCTTAACACTAACCAATTTAATTTTCTTACCTTTTTAACTAGTTCTCAAAATAGTTGCAGGTGTGTGCTTAGTTAATCTGAAATGTGGATTGTTTCCTATAGTTTTTTTATTGGCAATCATTTTCCTATGGATTACTTTTTGGAGAAGGATATTTGATTTGAGAATTTTCATGTTTACATGTTCCTTGGAGAGAAGAATTCGGGGCTGATACTGTCTTAGCTAAGAGAATTCAATCCGAAGCATCATTTTTAGTAAGTATACAGCATAAATGCATCTATAGCTTAAGATTAAGCAAAAAAGCATCCACAACTACGATTTTTTTCTTTTGGAAATTCTTCAACTGTCTTAGAAGCTAAATTAGTTAGTATTCTCTCTCTCTCTCATGTATATATATATATATATATATATATATATAAAGAGAGAGAGAGAATATTTGCATCATTGTGCATGGGAGGGTGTGGGACCAGTGGGTCATCCAATTAAGGACATTGCTTTGTGGTCCCTTGAGAGAGAGAGAGATTGACTAAGGCCTTTCAAGCTGCATTTTGGCCTTGAATAACGAAGAGATGTTCCTGTCCTGTCTCACCCTATCTGGCGATCGTGATATCCATTCATTGCGGTAGACAAGGAGGGCCCTTCCTGGTTAGAGAGAGAGAGAGAGTCTTCATGCAAATTTGGCCAATCGGGCCAATGACACGATGCTAAACATAGTTGCTTTCATTCCTGCTTTCTTCTCTTTTCGTGTTTCGAAGAAAATGCATGGTTGGCAGTTGCTGTCATGATTATGCCTTACGAGATATAAAAATGATATTCTGTAAAAACATTTTTAATATAAATAAATTCACCATATTATATCATACAGGCTCGAGTTAAATCTTTCTTCAAATAAAGGTTACTAATTACGAACTCATGATGGCGAAATCATATTCCAAGTTCAGCTAGTTTGATGCGAAATTGTATGAGATATCGTCCAAAGTGATAGCTAAATGTGAAAAACATGCACTTCCTTAGCCGAAGGATGACCGATTGAAGCCCCATACTACAATCTATTGTGCCTGCGATTGACTTAGCAAAAACTCATTTTTTTCTTTTTTTAATTAAATCTGGCTTCATAGACGTAGTCTACATATCCCATAAGGGCTCTGCTCATCTGGTAGGGGCAACTTGTGAATGTCACCAAGTTGACATGACCTTGCATGTTCAAGACCCAGGGTGGTTCTCCTTGTCCAAGGTTAAAGCTAGGTCTACTCTCTCCGGTGGGTAGGGAGGACCTTAATGGTTTTTCCATCCAGAGGCCAGCCAATGTCTAGTAAGTGATGGGTTTTTTTCCCTTGGACTGCTATAAAAAAAAAACATGTAGTCTGTATATTGACTTTTGGGTGGTTGGAATCCAACATGTGTACTGGTTTTCCATACAATGGAGAATGCAAAATATATGTCCTAAATGTAACAAAATTTCTTGATTTAAAAACTTATTTTGTCACGAAAACATGATCCAAGAATCAATTCTACTATATATATATATATATATATATATATATATATATAGAGAGAGAGAGAGAGAGAGAGAGAGGAGAACTGGACATATTAGGCCCTCTTTTAGGGCCAATAGTTTGAAGTGTTTTATGATAGATCTGAATCGTTAGATGTGTTTAGCATGCTCGATTTAGTGGGAATTGGCTCTTGCGTCATGTTTTTTTGACAAAAAAATGTATTTTTTTGAGCTAGACAAAATTGATGCCTTCATAGCTATTGATTTTAGATCACTGAAAAATCCTGATCCAAAAGCAGGTTCCCACTAAACAAAACCTATAGATCATATCTATGATGTCAGATGTGAGAAAATATACCAAAAACTATGATTTTTGGGGCTTGGGGCAAGGAGCTCTCTCTCTCTCTCTCTCTCTCTCTATATATATATATATATATAGAGAGAGAGAGAGAGAGTGTACGTAGCTCTAGATATAGTGTAAGCCGTGCAAGATTGTAAAGTGACGTAAGTTGTTGCTCTAGACAGATAGGAATGGAGAAATATGACTCGTAGTGGCTACTCATGTAGTTGGGATAAGGCTGAGGCTGAGAGAGAGATGTGCATGGAGTTATCCATGGGCACAGTGCACTTCAATTTTCAATGTTATAAAATCATATTTTTTATTGAAAAGACAAACCAGTGGCCGAACTCTGGAACATGCCAAATGCATTTGTACAAACGGATCATCTGAAAACGGTCTCTGACACTAGGACACTCAGGACATGCACACCTAAGTCTATTAAACCCACCTACCTACCTCTCTCAACATTTGCTTGATCGGACCTATCCCCACAAAAATGGCCCATCATGCCGGAAATTAAGGTGATGGTCCAAATGGGTAGCGGATCAGGATAAGGGTACCCTAGGACGGAATCCAACCACGGTAACTGGTGATTTATGTCCAATGTGGGCGCCACAATCTTTATTAGTCGTTTGTGTTTTAGGTCAATGGCATATATAGAGCATATTGTGGAAGTAAAATAAAGCCATCCGGCCATGTTGTTTGGATCCGAACCATGTGTAGCCGACCCACATTTCCATTAAAATATGGCCCAAGAACCAGATCATGGAGCACGAGCCCAAGATTAGAGATCCAGATCATGGGGTCGTGCAAGGTACAGGAGTGTGTGTAAACTGATATGGGTTTGCTAAGCTTGAGCGCTTTCTGTCAACTTTGGAGTCTTTGGATCATGTTAAAGTCCTATTACTTTTTTAAGGTAAAAAGAATAATCCTTTTCCTTTTTACCCAACTAAAATCATTGAACCACCTTTTCTATTTTTTGATTTTTTTTTTGTCTCGCTTTTCAAGTTTTTTCTTAAATAGACATAATCTACCACTGAAGGTAACAACATAAATTGTAAGCACTGACAGCCCAAAGGGGCTTGGAATAGTGGGATGGGACCTAGGCCGTTAGGCAGGTGATTTAGGTTCAAATTTCATTGGCATCACGCCGAAGTGTGGTGACTCCCTGGGGGCAAGGGGTGAGCCCACCAAGTTTTATGATGCCCAGACAGCGACCATAAGTACCGCAGGCAAAGCTAGCACGTAGATGGCACTACCTTTTGGGCATAATATCGAGATTAACCATAATTTGAAAAAATATAACAAATTTAACCAGTTGATTTTTTCCTTGAAAGTGTCTCTTGTAGACAAGCCGCTAGCTTAGGCATAATTTTCTTTAATGAATTCTAGACAAAAGTGGGTGTGACACTGTTCAGTTGTAGGCTGAACTTGATAATGAAACTGGGGTCAAGTTCATTATTTGGAATGAGATTGAGAAGTCGACATGCAATTCCCTATACCATGATTAGAATGATAATAAAAATTGATAATGTACATAAACAAGGACTTCAAAAATTCACATACTTATGTGAACCTAGGTGTTGATCACAAGAGCTCCACACACTCGGTTAGGTGGGTCAGCTTAAAGCATTCAAGTTGAAGTTGAAGGATGCCATGGGTGCAAGACTCGGGTGTGCATTCCTTGCCTTAAGGCTGGAGCAACAAACTCCCTGATGGACAAGGGGATCGGTGAGGGTTTTAGCCACTTGTGCGGCCAGCCATACGGCAAAACTTCAATCTTTCCTGAGCCCCACCACCTAAACCATAGTTTCTCTTTGGTAAATATTAAAAAAAAAAAAAACAACGATGCAGATGGTACTAATTTTCAGCACAATACCATAATTGTCCGTAAATTAGAAAATATAACAAACATGATCAATTTACTTTTTTCTTAACAGTTTTGCTCATGGTTGGCAGTCGAGCAAGCGGGAGCGGGAAGCGAGGCACTTTTAAAATTTTAGGAAGCGGAAAGCATGAGATGACTTAAGAGTGAATCAGGAATCGTCTCGAAAGCAAACCAAAAGCGACCTAGGAAGCTAAGAGGAAGCAAAAAAAAGTAAAAATAAAAATACAAAAAAAATGAAGAAAGCGAGGGAGAAGCGCATTTCCCATAAATGGGAAGTGTGCTTCTCATAAAAGGAAAGTGCACTTCCCAAAAAAATTGGGCTTTCAGCATATTTTGAAAGCACAACGTTTTGCGCTTTCGAAATAAGCTTCGGGCTTCCCCATTTATATACCTAGGTGTTTTCAGTAACTCAGGTTTTGCTCTTTTGTTTGATCGAAATCATGACACCTGAGTGATAATTGGTGCCTGGTTTTTTCAGGACAACTTAAGCCTGATTTTTTATGCAATAGGTTTGACCAAGACCCCGAAATTTTCAGCCAACAAAAAATCAATTGGTGTTATATTTTTTAATCTTGCCCCCCCCAAAAAAAAGAACAGTGCTAAAAGTGAGTGCTTTGTCAGAAAAGGAAAAGAAAAGTTGGTTTGAAGTTTTTAAGGGACTGAGCCTTAACCACATGTAGCTATAGGTCGCCACTTTTCCTTTTCGTGACTTCAAATAAAGCAGCTAAACTGTGAATTTCAAGAAATTCCCACTTCGACAATGCCAACTTTATTTCATTTATTATTGCATGATTTGCATCCCATTTTCAAGAGTGCTTTTAAAATTAAGGGGCACATAGCACAAAAACAGCTTTCACATGGTTACCTCACCATTTCTCCATCCCTACGTTCTCATCGAATTCAACCAACAAAAATCACAACACTAGGCAATCAACTTGTAGTACTTTATTTCATTGGGTTATGAAATAGGTAATCCAGGGATCCACTCATTCAAGGCACCAACTTCATCACATTAGTTTAATGATCCATTTAATTCACATGAAACCATAAGCATTGAAGGGTTACAAGTTGTTTTAAAATGAGTTTCTAGTTTATAGAAACAAACTCTTGGATCATCCGATTATAATGTATAAGAAGAATTTTTTAAGGCTTAAAAATCAAAAGGATCACATTTTTTGTAAATATTCAAGCATACAAAATCATAAAAATATGATGATCCAATAGTCGATTCCAAGCAAATGGACTACCCAGTAGAGATAAATTTGCAAAAAAACTATGAAAATCTCGGTTCATACTAGTTTACATATTTCAGTATATATATATATATAATTTTCTTTTAGCCAAAGTGAATGCTTAGGGATTGCGTGTCAAGAACTAAATGATGCAATTTTGAATCTATGAGATTCTATGTTTTCTTAATAAGAGTGACGAGAGATCAGTAGCTCCGCTCATCTGGTAAAAGCGACTAGTGAATATCACCCTTGGCGGGTGAGGGGATCTGGGGTTTTTACACCAATGAGCTTGCAAATAAGTGAGGTGGTTTTTCTCGGAAAAAAAATCTTTTAACTCCAACTTGCATGTTACAGAGCCTACGTCATGAGAAAGAGAGAGAGACCACCGGATCCAAGACAAAGTGGTCCCAGATGTATGATAAGGAGTGACTCTTGCAGGAATCAAACATAAGCCAGTCATAAAATATGGTTAGCCTTGGATCTTCAAACTAAGGAACCTTTACGTATGATACAACACATGTCCTCGAATATACTTTGGCGTACTTGGTGCTGGCTGTGCAAATAAAGTGGGTTTAAATGAGATTATTAGCAAACTAGTCGAGTATTAAATAACCTGCATGCTACCTTGTTCAAACCTTTCTGGCTATTTTTTTTTTTGAAATAGAAAAAACCTGTGAAAAAAAGGGGTGCAACACAAGGACTTCTCAAGAAGTCATCCATCTCAATACTACTCTCGCCCAAGCATGCTTAATTTTAGAGTTCTGATGAAATCCCGTACATTAGTACTGATGGCAACCAAATCAAACCATTTATATGTATAAACAAACTATTGAATTGTCGTTTAAAGTATAATCACAAGCTAATGAGAGCCATTAGGCGGTAATCTTAGTCCCATAGATTTCCCCAAGAATCACATGAAGCATGAGAAGGACTTGGTGGAGCAAATGCAGATGGGGAAGCGAAGACTCTTACCTTTTATGTGTCTTTACAGCATGGATGATCACCATTTCGGAAACATGCCAAGTCTTTTTTTTTCCTCTCCCCTCCCAATAGTCATTACACACCTTGGGAGATTTCTAAGAAAACATGTCAAATATCAAAAATTCTGGAGGTAGTCTCTCTATATATATAGGAAAACCATAACTTCGAACAGGTTTTCTATCCAACTCATTTGAATGCATAGTGTAATGCCACGTTTTCTTTTTTTCAAAAAAACAAGAATTACTGCGGCTAAATCTCTGTTTTTATGCTCAGAGATTTCACACCAGTCAAGACCACTACTAAAAATCCTGAGCGCGCACAAAAAATGATGCAACGTCGACCACCATTTGATCGCACGTGTATCAACGACGATGCTTCATCCAATGTTATGTGTTTGAAGATAAGTGTTACTCTCTCTCTCTCTCTCTCTCTCTCTCTCTCTCTCTCTCTCTCTAATAGAGAGAGAGAGAGAGAGAGTCACTATAACACGAGAACTGGAAATATGAGAACTAATGTGTGAACCATGATTTTCATCAATTTTTTGTTCTTTTCTCTTAAATCTAACCTTACATATGTGATCTACATGCTTAGTTTTATAGGAACTTGTTGTTGAATCGTCCGGTTTTAATGCGTAAACGAGATTTTTTTAAGGCTTTAGAATCAATGGCTCATAGTTTTCATAAATATTCAAAGCATTTAAAAAACACGTTTTTTCATCCAAAATACACAATCCAATGGTTGATTCCTAGCAAATTCAGCATGCCAAGCACGTTCACATTATTGGATTTGCAAAAAGTGTTGGAAATGCCCATATTTCTAGTTCCCATATTCTAGTGACTCTCTCTCTCTCTCTCTCTCTCTCTCTCTCTCTCTCTCTATATATATATATATATATATATATATATATATATATATAGAGAGAGAGAGAGAGAGAGAGAGAGTGTGAGAGAGACAAAAAAATTCAACATTACCACTCATAAAGATCAACAAAATGTTGAACCCATGGACTGAACAAGAGCAAAGTCAAAACAAATAAAGAAAGCAGAAGAGAAAAAGGAACATCAGACAGATAAAACAGGCTCACACCAAAGCCGCTTGCCCAGATTGCTGCAAAATAGAGGTAACGTCACCAGGAGGGAGCGGAAGATCACTAAGATGCATATGTAAGATCACATAAACATCTACCAAGATTTTATGCACCAGGTTTTGAATGTTAACTGGAATTTGACGAAAATGAGCATCGTTTCGTACCATCCAAACAAACCACCAAGAGAGAACGAGAGAGAGGGCGGGGGGGGGGGGGGGATCGAAACCAAATTATAATTGCACGACATGTTCTTCTCCATGCTCTTATTCATCCAGTTAACTACGAAATTGAGCAACGATTTGGGAGAGCTGAGAGGCATGAGATCATGAGCGACCTCGAAGTGGGACCTTGATTTTGAATTAATGATGATCCAGACATCATTATCTTCTATGGTATTTTTGCATGACAATATTATGGTTAGGTCTATAGGATACAAGATGGGCATTGGGTAGAATACAATTGATCTCAGTAAGGCTTAAGAAATGGAACACCGTCAAAGATGCTTGTGTACACATCTAAAGCGCCAGATTTGCGAAAAACAACCCAAAAACACCAGTTAGCTCACGGTGGGCAGATGGTATATAGTGCTGGGTGTAAATTCAGAATGGCAAGCATAAAAAAAAATTGTCAAAAAAGGGTTCTTTGGTGGTGGCCACTAAACGCTGTTAAAGCCCGTATGGGCAGACACATGAGGTGTGACCACACGTCTGACCGTTTGACTCACACACACACACACAATAAATATATATATATATATATATATATATATATATATATATATATATATATATATATATATATATATATATATATATATATATATATATATATATATATATATATATATATATATATAAGGTAATACATCTATGCTAAACGAAATATGCCAAATGAAAGATGTTAAATGGGTTGGTTGGCTTTTTCAATATTTTTTTTAACAGTTCTGACCTCATAAATATGATAGTTGATTTATTATGAATCCACACCTGGATCATGCGTTTTCAATAAAAAATGATATTTGGAGCCTAAAAATTTTACAAAGATTTTGTAGCGTTAATTTTTCAAACCTTATAAAAGCCCGCCCATGTGTCAGAATTGAACACTTTAAGAGCTGATCCCTATAAAATCAAGAAAATAGATCACATCTGTACGGTCAGAATTTAAAATGAAATGAAAAAAGTTCAAAAAAAAAACATTTAGCACAAATGTATTACCCTATATATATATATATATATATATATATATATATATAGAGAGAGAGAGAGAGAGAGAGAGGAGGGATGGTCCTATATTTCATTAAAAGAAATGGATCTATCTAAAGTTTTATATATACTTTTACAATTTTTTAAAATTTTTATTAAAAGAACCAATGAATTAAAGGAATCGAATAAGAAATGTGAATATACAGTGACTTGCAACCCAGCCCGATGTGATCCAAATTATGCCCATGGGCCTAACGAGCAGGTCGCAGGGTTTTGCATTAGAACCAGACCCAACACAGTTGGTCAACAGGTCAGACTTGACCAGACCAAGGCTGTCAACAGCCTGGTCAAACTCGTCCACTAAACGGGCTGCCCGCTCATTGTCAAGCCCTATGCAACGGTCAGATTTCAGGGGGAAAAAGGTGAAAATGATTAGTTTGTACTAGTTGCTTCGTACCTACCAACTCAGACACCCCAACGTCAATCTCGTCCAGGTGATGGAAAACCTCACAATATTTTGAAAAAACTGATTTTTCTTGGGAAATCTCAGAAAAATATCTACATACATAAAATAATGTTTGTCATGAAAACATAAAAAAAAGTGCCTCATTTAATTAATGACTCGAGAAAAACACACTATTCTTGAAACCTTTGCTGCATGCTTATACTCATTTCACAGGATCATAACCGATCACTTAATCACATTACACAGAAACAAATCCATACCGATGGATACATATATTCTAAAACGCATTTTTCTTTAGCTCAGAAGGATTCAACATGGACCAGATGACAGACATATTTAAAATCTGAATTTGGAGTAAGAGAAATTCATAAAGATAATGATGGCATAGATCTACCGCTCTCAACAAGATTAAGCAATAATCAATAATGGCACATAACCAAACACAAAAAGACTCCGCCCCTACTCACAAGGGTTCCGCTTACCTGGTAGGGGTGGGGGCAACTTGTGAATGTCACCAAGTTCATAGGACATCACAAGTGGCATCCCTTAATGCAACAACGACGAAGCTGTGTGTCAGATCTTGCAGATTTGAACCTTAAGTTATGAAGTGACCTCAAGGGTGGGCAGAGGGGACCTCAAGAGTTTTACCAACTGAAGGCCAGCCAATGCACAGTCAGTGATGGATTTTTTTTCCTTGGACTCCGCCCCTGCAGACTTGAACCTTAAGTTCTGAAGTGAACAATTCCAGCCATCTCAAATGATCAGTCAGTGTCCCCACAATTAGGGATGCAAACGGTTCCTATTTCAGATCAGAAAATAAATTGGGGAGTCAGATCAAGAACCGCCAAAATTTGCAAAATCCCCATCATGAATCCAAACTGTTGGAACCCTACCCACAACAGCCTTCACCAGATTAAGCGTTTTTGCTTCTGATGAAAATATGCACAATTTTTTTCCCATCCATGGTATCATAAATCTGCGTGTGGTGTGCTTGGGTGCACGTGCATACAGGTGCAACTGTGTCGTGAGTCTATGCGTGTATACATGCACATAGGCATAAGTGTGTGGTTGCATGTTCCTGTACGGATGCACTTGTGTGTGTGTGTGTGCGCACATGTGTGCGCTAGGGCGTGCACGCCTGGATAAGGGGCTATAAACATCCATTCCTTCCCCAAACTGATTGGATAAGGGACGCTTTTACATGAAAAGAACAGCACGGCACCAGTTACAAGAGAGAAACCTGAAACAACAAATTTGCCGGGAAAAATGGATGAGTTGAGACCTAGCCATTCAACCATAATCCCAATCCAGGGTGTTGAGCTGCATGAGTTTAGAGACTTGGGTTTGGACTCTTGTTTTCTTAATGAGGACCATATACTTGGCCATGCTCATAAACAGTGATGGAGTTCAAGCATATGCCAAGCTTAGGTTAGAAGCTTTTTTCACGTCTCTCTGCAAAGAAATTCCCAGTTGGTTGCTCCCTAGGAAACAGTGCTAGCCACACTGTTGTATCAGCGCCTTCTTCGGTGGTCATATTCCCCGCCCAACCAGTCATGGCAGTTTTCACCCAACCGGGGCAGTAACAGTTCACGTAGATCTTCTGTCCATGTGGTTGGTTTGAGAGTTTCTTTGCAATCAAGCGAGTGTAGGCATTCACTGATAGTTTTGAAACCAAATAATCAGTAAATATTTGTGGCCAGAAGCCCAGATTTCCAGGAGCTGTCTTTCACTTGTTCAAGAAATTTGGCAACAGTAGCATCGATCAGTTCTTCTGAAAGTTGATCCTCCTCTGAGAGCTGCTGCCTCAGATTAACATTCCCGAGCCTCTGTTGAGAAAGACAGCAACAAGATGAGAAAGCTTTACAAATTATGTGGTACTTTCCATGTCTTTCTCCCATGATCATCTAAAACATCGCTAAATTATTGATTGCTGATATTATGAAATTATCTTGGAATGGATTGTCTTTATGTGGCAACCTACAGTTAGAAACTATGGCTTCTGGATAATTTATATCTTTAGTATTCTTCATATGGGACATCTAGATCTTGCGTAGAAGTGGGACTTCTGGAAGAATTTCCAAGGCAACTTGACAAAGATCGCATCCCCACGTTTGGAAGTAACAGCAACCATAACATAACATATCCGACGGCCCTCTGGATAGAATTTTCATTGAATCTGTGGCAAATTATCCTTGCCACTGGGAAAAAGTAGTCACTTCTGAGTTCCGATTACTCGTTTAAAGGAAAAGAAGTGAGCACAAGTTTCTAGAACACCTTTATCCTGTAACTGTCCTTGCAACTCAGCAACAGTTGCCACAAAACCCATGATACAGCAGCATAAAATATCATGATTGGTCATGATGCCAATGAAACCGATGGCACATTTTATGAAAATGATTTAATCATCCATTACTGATGAATCAATAGGCTGAAATCATAATTCATTAATAATTTACTGATCAGTGATGAATATAAATTTCATAACTCCGCCTGTGTAGTTATACACTGCCGGTCCCAAGCCCGGATAAAGGAGGAGGGTTGCGGTAACTTTGTCATATCCTATGAAAATGAACCAATATGAGAATTTCGTTGGGGCGTTCCCTACTGAGCGACGCGCTGTACTCTCTAGGCCCGGAGGCAGTGATAAATGTGCAAGGGTTGCTAGGTCGTCGCCCAGAAGCGACGCGTCACACCGGCGCCCGGGTGTGGTGTCAAATAGGCAAGGGTTCCCTCGCTTTGTTGGACGGGTGGGGGTAAAGAAGTTAGTCCAAGACCATAAAATTAGGTTAGCCACTTGGAACATAGGGTCTTTAACTGGTAAGTTGGTAGAGTTAGTAGATGTTATGTGTAGGAGAAAGATTGATATTTTATGTCTTCAAGAGACCAAATGGGTAGGTGAGAAAGCTAAAGTGATAGAACCTTGGGGATATAAGATTTGGTATACAGGAATAAATAGGAATAGGAATGGAGTAGGGATTGTTATGAGTCGTCAGTTTATAGATAATGTAGTTGAGGTCCGTAGGAAGGGTGATAGAATTTTACTTATTAAATTAGTATTAGGTACGGATATTATTAATATTATTAGTGTTTATGCACCTCAAGTAGGTTTAGATGATTCCATTAAGCATCAATTTTGGGAAGATTTAGATGGAGTAGTACAAGAGACATCTTATGGAGAAAAGCTTTTCATCGGCGGTGACCTTAATGGACATGTAGGCATTAGTAGGGATGGATTTGAGAATATCCATGGAGGCTATGGTATAGGAGAAAGAAATGAAAGTGGAGAAAGGATTTTAGATTTTTGTTTGTCCTATGATATGATCTTAGCAAACACTTGGTTTAGGAAGAGGGAGTCTCACCTAGTAACATTTAAAAGTGGGGTTAATACGAGTCAGATAGATTTTTTCCTACTTAGAAAGAGAGATAGGGGTTGTTGCATCGATTGTAAGGTTATACCAGGAGAAAGTATAGCTACACAACATAGAGTCTTAATTTTAGATCTTAGAATTAGACAATGCCGCAAAAGGGATAGACATAGGATAGATCCTAGAATTAAGTGGTGGGCACTGAAAGGAGCTAAACAAGGAATGTTTGTAGAGCAGGTAGTTAAGGAAGTTGATTGGTGTCTCGAGGAGGATTCAGAATCAATGTGGAATAAGATAGCGGGTGGTATGAGAAAAGTAGCTAAGGAGGTATTGGGTGAGTCTAAAGGCGGTGCACCACTAGGTAAGGATACATCATGGTGGAACGAGGATGTCAAATTAGCTATTAAGGTTAAAAGAGAGTGTTATAGAAATCTAAGTAAGAGTCGTGATAATGAGAATTTGGAGAAGTATATGATAGCAAAGAAGGAAGCTAAAAAAGTTGTTCGAAACGCGAGGGCTAAGGTATATAAGGAGGTTTATGACAAGTTGGATACCAAAGAAGGCGAGAAGGATATTTATAGGCTTGCAAAGATGAGAGATAGGAAATCGAAGGATTTGGGTATGGTTAGATGTATCAAAGATGAAACGCAAAGGGTTTTAGTCAAAGATGAGGAGATTAAGGAGAGATGGAAAGATTATTTTGATAAGCTATTTAATGATAGTCATGCTCAAGATCTTGGAGACTTCTCCATTCCTTTTCATGAGATAAATCGTGACTTCATGCGCAAGATTCAAAAGAAAGAAATTGCAGAGGCTTTGAAGAAAATGAAATCAAGAAGGGCAGTTGGCCCATATGGTATACCTATCGAGGCTTGGAAATGCTTGGGAGAGAAAGGTTTAGAATGGTTGACAAATCTTTTTAACTTGATTTGGCGAACAAATAAGATGCCTAATGAGTGGAGGAAGAGTACTTTGGTGCCTTTATATAAGAATAAGGGTGATATACAAGATTGCACAAACTATCGTGGTATAAAACTCATGAGTCATACTATGAAACTTTGGGAGAGGGTGATTGAGTCTAGGTTGAGGAAGGTTGTCATGATATCGGAGAATCAATTTGGTTTTATGACTGGAAGATCAACTATGGAAGCTATACATCTTCTTAGACAACTTATTGAAAGATATAGAGAGAGGAACAAAGATTTGCATATGGTTTTTATTGATTTAGAGAAGGCATACGATAGAGTACCTAGGGACGTTCTCTGGTGGACAATGATGAAGAAAGGTGTTTCTCTCAAGTACATTAGTATAATTAAAGATATGTATGAAGGAGTAGTAACCAATGTCCGCACTTGTGGAGGGGTGACAACCAATTTTCCGATAACGGTTGGGTTACATCAAGGATCTGCTTTAAGCCCTTTCCTATTTGCGATAGTGATGGATGAGCTTACGAGATCAATTCAAGAAAATGTACCGTGGTGTATGTTGTTTGCTGATGATATTGTTTTGATTGATGAGTCTAGAGCTGGGGTTAATGCTAAGTTAGAATTATGGAAACAGACATTGGAAGCTAGAGGTTTTAAGTTGAGTAAGAGTAAGACTGAATATATGGAATGTCGGTTTAGTAAGCAACGAAGTAGTGATGGGAGTGTAGTGAAGCTTGGTGAGCAAGATATACCGGTGAATGATTATTTCAAATATTTGGGATCCATCATTCAAAAGTATGGAGAAATTGATGGAGATGTAAATCATAGGATAAAGGTTGGGTGGATGAAATGGAAAAGTGCTACTGGAGTGTTGTGCGATCGTAGAATGCCATTGCGGTTGAAGGGAAAGTTTTATAGGACGACTATTAGACCCGCTTTACTTTATGGTACGGAATGTTGGGCTGCCAAGAGACATCATATTCAAAAAATGAGTGTAGCTGAGATGCGGATGCTTAGATGGATGTGTGGAAATACAATAAAAGATAAGATTCGGAACGAAGAGATACGTAAGAAGGTAGGTGTTGCACCCATTGAAAATAAGATGCGAGAGAATCGTTTACGGTGGTTTGGACATATTCGGCGAAGGCCTAATGATGCTCCAGTTAGAAGGTTGGAGAAATGGGAAAATATATTAGTTAAAAGAGGTCGGGGTAGGCCTAGGAAGACTTGGATGGAGATGATAGGAAAGGATATGAATGCTTTGAACCTCACCGAGGACATGGCGTTGGATAGAAATGATTGGAGGAAAAGGATTCATGTGGAAGACCCAAAATGAATTTCTTTTTTGGTTCATATCGCTGACCCCAATTGTTTTGGGATGAAGGCGTAGTTGTTTTGTTTTTAGTGATGAATATAAATTTCATGAAAAAGATTAAGCAGCACTGCCACCACATTCTATGTGTGAGTTATCTGGACTCTCTTATCATGCCTGGTTCTTCCAACATGTTTATATTGGCTTGAAAACCCAACCAAAAAACAATGGAGTATAGTTCACTTTGATTTCAGTCTCAGCAAAGAATTGAAAAGAGTTCTCATTTATGAACTTATGACTTGAAATTTGAAAATAAACCAGACAAATCTGAGAGTGAGACACGAGTGGACTTTGGAAAAAAAAGAGTATGATGACAAACAAAAACCACAATTGAAAAAGCTTTAGGAGAATCAGATCAATAACCTATAAACACATGACAAACAAGCAAGGAAGATGCCTACTTACATCCCTTCGGTCATTTAGCCTACCAAGTCTGGAACTAGTGTTAACTATCCGAGCACCAGAAGATAATCTCATCAGGGGGACCATGGTTTCAGTCATCCGTTTAGTGTGAAAATAGTCTGTCTCAATCACCTTCTCAGCAAACTCCACCGAATTATCTGATCGAATGTTGAAATTAACACCTGCATTATTGACCTGAATGTGTAGTAAGACTAGCAAATAAGTCACTAAAGAGATGAGCTACTGATATAATATGATGATGATGCCAAAGAAGATAATGGACAGCAGGAATTTCTTACTATAAAAAACGTCATTATTACTATCTATTGAAAACACCAATTAACATTTTAATGGACATCATTGTTTAACCCTGTACAAATGGAAGGAGAGTAAAAAACAACCGGGATCTCTTACTGTAAGGACATCAGGACAACAACATAAACCTCCAGTTCATATTTTAACAGGCATCCTGTTTTATCCTTGTACAAATGAGGAGCCATGGGTTTGGACCTGTGCCTCATCACCTTTCATTGGTAATGGGTGGGTGTGTGCACCTCTGCTAGCCCTACCTCCTAGCTAAGTTCTTCTTAGACCTAACTCACACAAGCAAATGTGGCTTTTACATGTAGCAATAGTAGTTACAAAAAAACAACAAAAAATTTGTGGTTAGGACAACATTTTAGCACAAGAATCTTTGTAGACAATGAGAACGACCGATGATAATATTCTAAAACTTCATGATATTTTGAAAGATAATGTTATAAAAGAAGAGAACCAGTAAATTCTGAAAATACGATATGGTATTTCAACCATATGCTGTAACATCTAATGATAAGGCAATGATCATGATACTGCACATAACACAATTATATACAACTTTGCTATATGTAACTTAGTTATCGTCAATATTATTTCACCTGATGGAATGCCATTTTCGGCATACTGAAGATACATTTATAGTTGGCAATAACAAGAAAATTTACAAAAAAAAGAAAAAATCATGAAACCTAGATAACCCATGAGTCCATGACTGCACTGAATGGTTATATTACAAGAAAAGAAACCACAAAATAAGGCCAGGATAGTTCGAACATCATATTTAAAATGTATTTATTGCCCTAAATGTAGCTCTACCCATTTTATATGTTCTTGTAAATTTTCCATAAATATTTTCTTATTTGTAATTTCTAGTGCATTTTCCCTTAGTACCATATTTTCTTCAATTGCATTTCTATGAAAGTTTCTTGGTAAAAAGTTGAGAAAAACAAGAAGTTCTCATCACTCAAAGAGATCATCATCCCAACCGGAAGAAGACACAAGATGGCCTTATGATAAAATTTGGCCTAAAAGTTCCAAACAACATAGCTTAAAAAGAGGGATTGGAAGTTACCCCAGTCAATAGGATGCACAACAAATGATGAGAGATGTTTAGTCACGAAATTATATTAACAATGGCCATGATCATGGCTCTTAAATGACTAGATACAAATTGGATAAATGACAAGCCTAAGTTAAACCATCTGTCAAATTCTTTTTTTATGACGAGGAACCCTCACCAAGAACTGGGCCGCTTAATGGGTCCACCCTTCTATGAAGTAATCCCCGGGTGGGTCACTGTAAACACCCCAAATTTTCACTCACCTCCCCAACATTTCCACCAAGCATCAACATCCAGCCTCTGAAATCGCTGGAGGGCAAAATGGTCATTTTCTGAGCCGGACCTTGCAAAAGTCCAAATTTCATCTGCAACTCTCAAAATTTCTCTAATTTTAACTCAGATGTTCAAAATTTTATTCCTGACAGGAGACAGACATCTCTAAGTCTTGATTCAAGATTGCATTGCATAAGACATGTCATTGCATATCATTGCATGAGCATTTCAAATCACTGCACTGCACAGCATGTCATTTCGAGGTCCAGAACTCTCGATTTCAAAATCTTCAATCCAGATTAGAATTTTAACTCTTTTCAAAATTGATTTCAAAACCCTGGGTCTTCAAAATTATCAATTTTTCCCATTTTACCCCCAGGACTCTGAATTTCAAAATATTTCCTCAGGAAAACCATCTGGATATTTTTCAATGTGGATTTCAGTCACTTCACCTTAGATTTTGCCCTTTTTGACAATTTCAAATATCTTTCTTTTACAAAATCGCCCTACAAGGGCCAACTCTTTCCAAAATTCCTGTTTTGCCCATTAGTCCAGATTTTATGAAAATTCCAAAAAGAAGTTGTGGTTTTATCCTTATTTCAATAAAGAAGCAATGTGGGACCCACACTGAGGTGGTGTCACACAAGCTTTCCTTTTGAAAATTTGAATTTTGAAAAACCCAAAAATATAGGAGCCTTGTCCCCTGGATTGGTGCCACTCTCTCCTCCCATTTACATGCCATGTGTCAGCATAGGGTTCACCTAGAGTTGGTGCCACATGTCACGTTCCCTCTTCTGCCATGTGTCAGTGTGGGGCTACCCTAAGAAGCCGCCACATGTCATCCCATTTTATCTGCCATGTGTCACCCTATCCATCCTGCGCCATGTGTCATTTCAAAGACTACCAGAAGATGCCAAGTGTCATAGGTTGTCCTGTCTAGAAAAAGTGGAGTTTGTCTCCTCTGAGGTGGCGCCACTTGAAGTGTGTCTCCTGCAGAGGACACGTGTCAACCCTTCCTTCCTTCTAGAAAAGTAGCCTGACACATGTCTTCTTCCTACTTTTTTTAGAAAAGTAGGAGACATGTGTCACTCTTAAATTCCTACAAAAAAGGTAGGCTTGTCTCCTCTGAGGTGGCGCCATCTGGAGTGTCTCCTGCAGAGGACACATGTGGCAAGCTCTCATTTCCTCAGAAAAAGAAAGTGCCATGTGTCATTTCCTGCTTTCTTCAGAAAAACTAGAATTCAAAAGTTCAAATCTCCTCATAGGTGGCGCAGATCCTGAACTTCTACCTTTTCCATGTTGTCTGAGATGGCGCCACATGGCTTGGCCCTCCTTTTCTCCCCTCTGCCACGTGTCATTCTCTGCTTCTTTCAGAAAAAGCAGGTGACACATGTCCCCTTCTACCACCTTCAGAAAAAGTAGAGGACACATGTCTTCTCCCTACTTCTTTCAGAAAAGTAGATGACACATGTCATCTCCAGCTTCCTTTAGAAAAAGTAGAAGACACAAGTCATTCTCTGCTTTCTTCAGAAAAAGCAAGTGACACATGTCACTTTCTGCCTCCTTTAGAGAAAGCTAGAATTCAAATATTCAAACTCCAGACTGAGGTGGCGCAAATCCTGAACTTCACCTTTTCAATTTTGTCTGAGATGGTGCCACGTGTCCCTTTTCCTCCCTCTTGCCACATGGCATCGTAGGAGCCACTCTGAGGAAATGCCACATGTCAGCCTCTCCTTTCCTGCAGAAAAGTAGAATTTGAATTCTTCTGAGGTGGCACAATCTGCTTCCTCCACTCCTATCCCTCTGACACATGTCAAGCACCTCCAGAGATGGCGCCACATGGCATGCTCCTACTGCTTTCAACTTTACACCTCAGAACACCTTTTGAGGTGGCACCAATCCAGAGTCCCACTTGGCTTCAAAATTTTATTTTTATTTTATTTTTAATAAAAGTAGCCACATGAGGTGGCGCCACCTGAGGGCTCCCTGCAGAAGACAAATTCGAATTTCAAACCCCTCAGATGACACCCCCTGAGATGGCGCCACATGGAGGGCTCAGATCCAGCCTGTTTGAATTTCAAAAAATTTTCAGAAAATCTATAAAAACAAGGCTCCATGTCCAGCATGAGGGATCATTTTTAGCTCTTGTGAACTTGGAAAATCCAACCTAGCCTTCCTAACATCTGATTTTGAACCTTGGAAATCGTGCCCCCTTTGGCACATTGAAGAAGGTGGAGTAGAGCTCGTGCTGTGGCCAGTCCAATTCCAACGGAGCTCGATTTTGGTGGACCATCCGAAGCCCGGAGTGAAGAACGAAGGAAGCTCGTGGTAGCTGCCCCTTTCAAGAGCACCTACGCTGCGTAACGAAACAAGGTGCACTTCTTTTCCCATTGATTGGATTTCATAATTCGATTCGGGAGTCGTTTGAAGAAAGAGCTCATCCGAGAGATGGATTGAGCTATTCTCATAAAACGACATACATAAAAATATTCAATTATGCTTCCTTGATGATTTTTATCATTCATGCATTTATCTAGGTTTAATTTGCATTTTATTTCATTCATTTAGCATATTTCATGAATTAATTAGGATTAATTTAGCCTTTATTTCAATTCTGCTTATTTTCAGTAGGTCTCTGTTTTTGTCAGTCAGTCCACACGTCATTTCATGCATTTGTTTTTTATTAAAAATCCCAAAAAAATCACGGAATGCGCCCTTATGTGTCCCTGAAATTTTGCCAAAAATTCGGAGCCATTTGAATTTATTTACTGCGGTAAACATCCAAAATGGTAAGTCGGGTTTTGTAACCCGGGATGCGTTTTGAAAAACATTTGCCGACTTGTAAAATCGAGTTCTCCCTCCTGGGAGGTCCGATTTTCGATCCGAAAAATGCCCTGAACTCGAGAGAATGTCTAGTTTTTAATATGATTTTTTCAGATTTTTCTGATTTTTTTTATGACTGACAAAAATCCGAGAGTCCGGGACACGTGTCAGAGCCTAATTTGGGCCTCTGAGATCTTGGATCGACTTAGGGCTATGGTTTCTCTTTGTGTGTTTCTCAAAATCCGAAACTGTAAAAAGTGAAAGTGGTGTCCGAGATGTCCTCTGTTTGCATCTAAAAGCCTGTAATTTTTAGAACAGTGTTGACCCCTGATTCGGATTTTTCTTGTCAGTCCACTGTTTTGCTACATTTGTCTGTTCTGTTAGTTTAGGCAGAAATAGTTATATTTTTCTCTGTGTTTCTGTTGATCAAATGCCGAAGTCATAAACATGAAAGTTGTTCATGTAGGTGTCGTTCATAGCTCTGATTAATTTCATAAATTTCCATGGCTGTTTTATATTTGTTTGGCATTTTACATCAGATTAGGGTGATTTTTACCTCTGTCAGAACTAAATCCCTGTTATTGAACTCACCATGGCTCAAATCCCGAGGCTGTAAAAACCAAAAATGTTCCATTTCGGGTCTTTTAGCAGTCTGCAAAATATCAGAAGTTTCCATGGTGTAAATCTTGCATTATCATATTAGGCCTTGCATTTGGTTCGGATCCATAGGCAAAATCCATCATTTTAGGACTTTCTTTGAATTTTGGCATTTAAATCATATCATTTCATGAGTTTTAGCATTCTAGGTTGTTTATCAAAGTGTTTAGATGCTTCATACCGAATTTGGTGTAATTTGGAATCCATTTGAGGTTCGGATCATCCATAATACCAAAACAGGGTTCCGCAGGACCCAGATCCAAGCGAAAAACAAGCGAAATTCGTTATTTTGGATAAATTGCAATACACCAAATTCTGATTTTACAGTCATAATGTGTTTAGCAGCATGTCATCATGTCTCTTACTGAATTTCATCATCATTTGATTCAATTTGAATTTCAAAATCTCAATTTTACCAAGTTTTCCTTCAAAAAACCCTGATTTTAAAGATGTAGCTTTAATTTTAGGGGTATTTTGGTCATTTTAACCTCAATTCCGAATTTCAAATTGTTTTTCACTGAATTTCTAGCATTTTCATCATTTCAAAATATCAAGGAAGCATGAGAATAGGGTTTATATCCAATTAAATCCAATAATTTCATAATATTATTGGAAAATTTTGGAAAAACCCACATATTTGAGCTAACCTTATTTCAAGTTTGGCAGGGACATTCAAAAGAAGGAGCTGAAGTCTGCAAATTTCTTTTATTTCCTTTATTTAATGATGTAATAATATAAATTTTGGAATAAGAGATTTAATTTCCTGCTTAGACTAGGATGCATATCATATAGTTTGATTTTATGCAATATCCTGATTATATGATTCATGCATTTTATTTCAAAAGCACTATGGATGTTCACGAATGGCACGTGCACCAACTCTTAGGGAGTTGATGGACTCGGTGGGATCCATATTTACGGCCCTAGTCGGAATATGGACGAGACCCAGATCCGTCATCTTTCTACTAGTCACATTGAGCCTACACTCTTAGGCTATCTTAAAATGCACATCATATTTCCAAAGTTTTCAAAATCATGTGCATCAAATCAACTAAATTCTGAACATATTCATGGCCACAGTCAGAATATGTGAAGGATTTATCTTGACTTAATGCATATTTTTCCAACAAATCTCTTAGAAAATCTTTTCAAAGTGCATTCATTCACTCATGTCATTTGTATCATGAAATCATTGATTTTCTCAAGATTTTCTCAAGAAAACTTCATTCTCAAGAAATCGATTTCTCAAGAAACTCTAAGGATTTTTTTTAAAATCGGTTTTCCAAAGACAAGTTTTTTTCACAGTTTTCCCTGGAAAATGATGTTTTCTTAAGAGATTCAAAAGAGTTTTTCAATCTTTCTCCAAGATCCAAAATCGATTTTCAAGTATTTCAAAAGGTAAAATTCCCAGGATTTCGATTCCCCAAGTTTTGAATTTCCTTCTCCAATGAGTTTTCCTATAAATCTTCCATCATTTTCCTAAGAAAACTCTCAAAGTCCAAGTTTTCCTAAGAAGTGCTTCCCTTTTCAAAAGGTTCAGCTTTTCTCAAGAATCACTTCCATTTTCCCAGGATTTTCAACCATTCATAATTTTCCCAAGTCTTTATGAACTTTCCTGAGATTTCAAATCTTTTCCATCTGAGTTTCCTGAGAAATTGACTTTCAGCTTTTTCCTGAGAGAATCTTTTCAACTCCAAATATTTTCCAAGCATGCATCATGTTTTCCCAAGCTGCATTTTCCAAAATCTCATAGCACATGCCTGAATTCTCTGTGCATTTAGGATAGAACATAACTTTGATAATTTCGCTAAGTCAAGCATAGTTTTGGTCCTTGGTTCGATTACCCCTGTTAAAGGCGGCAGGAACGATCGAACCTCGTACCGACAGGTCGAGCCCCATCCCATGGATTTTCCCGCAATTTTCAAAAACGGAGGCGAGTATTTCAAAACAATTTCCAAAATCCGGTCAAAATTTGAATCGCGAAAGCGTTTCTCTCTTTTTCTCTTCCGCAAGGAAGGGAAGACGGGGGAAAAATTTCGCGACGAGAACAGTCACCGACACCCAAGCCCTTATGGACATGTTATCATCGCAAAACTTTTTTTGCTCCCTTTGCGAGAAAGAGAGAACGATTCTGCGAGTCAAACCCGACCAAAGTTTTGAAAATTGGTTTTGAAAATTACTCGCATCCGTTTTTGAAAATTTACAGGAAAATTCAGTGGAATGGGATCCGTCTGTCGGTACGAGGTTCAACCATTCCAGACGCATTTACCAGGGGTAATTGAACCAAGGATCAAATGTGTTTTGACTAAGTTAAATTATCTAAATTATGCTCTATTTTCCTAAAATGCACAAAGAATCAAGCATGTGTTATAGAATTTTTGAAAAGATGCAAGTTTGAGAAATATGATGTTTGCTTTGAAAAATTAAGATGTACTTGGAAAATGACTGAAAAATGCTTGAAAATGGAATTCTTGGGAAAATCATTGAGTTTCATTGCAAATCAGAAATTGTATTGGAAAATGACTCTTGAATGAAACATGGATTCTCAAGAAAATCAGATCTTTGAGAAAATCGATTTTGGGATTTGAAAATGAAATTGAGAATGTGAAAATCTTGAGACATCTTGATTTGAACTTGGGAAATACTTTGAAATCTCATTTGAAAATTCAGAGTTCTGAGAAAATCAAATCCTGAGAAAGACTTAGAAATTTTTGGGAAATTGATTTTTCTGAAATGGAATTGAGAAAAGAGTTTGAAAATGATGCAAATTGAATGAATGAATATGAATTTGAAAGATATTTCATTGAGGAATTGAGAAAATCCTTTTGAGTTTTGAGAAATGCAGTATATTTTTCAAGTTAGCTTAAGAATGTAGGCTGAATGTGGCTGATACGAAAATCATAAATCTTGGTTTTCTTTTTATTCTGACAATGGCCATAAATACGAATCTCACCAAATTCGTGAACTCCTTAAGAGCTCGTGCACGTGCCATTTGTGTCAACCACAGTGATTTTGGAAAATGTGTATATGCATCATATATCAAATATTGAAAATTGTAGAAATTAAACTATACGCAATGCAGTCATATTCTAAGCTGAAAAGTAACTTTTATTCTAAATTATTACAACTTGATATTACATTGAATTAAAATAAAATAAGCAAATAAAAGTCTTCTTCTTGAATGTTCCTGCAAAACTAGAAAACATGTTAGCACAGAAATGTAGGTTTTTTTTTAATTTATCCAAAAAATATTGGAAATTATCGGATATTATTCAGATATAAACCCAAATTCATACCACCCTTTGTTATAAACATGAGAAATAAGGAATAAAATTCAAAAATAAATTTGAAAATTCAAAATTGGAGTAAAAATGACCAAAATACCCCTAATAACCTTGAAATCAGGGTTTTCTGAGAGAATTTTTGTAAATTTTGGAACTCAAATGAAATAAAATCAAACACAATATAATGAAATATGATGATATGCATGAAAATTTAGAAAATTGAAGTTTGGAATTTCGAAATTGTGGTCAAAATGACCAAAAAGCCCCTGATAACAAGACTATGGCCTTGAAACCAGGGTTTTCTGAAATAAATTTTGCAAAAATGAGAAATGTGAAATGCAAATGACATTGAAATTAACCCTAATATAACATGATATGCTTATTTACATGATAAAACCCTAAAATGGCAAAAATATCACAAAATATTAGATTTAACTTGATTTTCACCTGATTTTCGCTTCTGAATTTAAAAGTAAACTAACATACAAAGTAAATGAACTTAGAATTGAGCCAAATTTGGCATGAACACCTAGACTAACCCTAAAAATAGAATGGAGTTCGAAAATCTATTTTTTGATATTTTTTTCTTATGAAAAATTGACTAAAAATCCTAAAAATCAAGATTTTGCCTAAAATGCTAATTCTAAATTGAATTTCAGATACTAAACTTCCATAAAAATTTCCCAAATTTTATGGGGTGACAGAAGACAGTTAGGCAAAGATTTTTGCCTTTTATAGATTCTGGTTTTGACCTATGGTCAGAGCTTGACAGCTCCGACAAGTTGGATCGAAATCTGGCGACTCTAGGACTTAGAGCAGACAGACAGGTTTCAAAAAAAATTACAAAAAAATAGCAGACATATGAGAAAATGGTTGAAATTCTGAGAAAATGTCCCTGACAAACAGAGAAAGATTTCCTATTTTCATAGTATTGGGATTCGGGTTATGGTTTGGGAGAGAGCAGAGGTTTATCAGAGATCTAGATCTCTGTAATTCTCAGGCATTGGAATTTGACAGACAAGGAAGTTAATTCTGGAAAAAATACCTAGGATGCTCCTAAAATTCTCAGATTTTGGGGAATGACAGAGGGAATGGTGAGAAACAACTTCTCTGTTGGAAGTTTTGACATCCAATCTATGGATTGAACGGACACGGTGGATTAGGGTCGGTCAAGACCCTGACAATGAAAAATCAAGGTTTTCACAAGTTTCATGAAAAATCGATTTTTAGCAGAACCTAAATCTTATTAGAAAATTCTAAAAAATTAATGAGAAACAATAGGTTCCAACAAAGACCCACTATATTTTTTTTAGGAGAATTTGGATCGTCCATCTAGGAGATCTCGGAGGTTCTTGTCTGCTAAAACAAAACCTGGAATTTCCAAAAGGGTGAAATCCGATTTTGGATTTGGATTTTTAAGTGGGGTTTACAGAACTCGAATTAAACCAAAATTTCGGCAGGAAACTAATAACAAGCAACCTTAACTAACATGAAATTTTCAAAATTTAAGGATGAACATTCGCACATGAAATAACGATGGTCCTACGCGCATAAATTGAAACTTATGATTCCTAATCCAAAAGCTAAATAAAATCATATTACGTGAATAAAGCAATGGTAAAACTAACCTAAATGCAATGTTTAATCATGCAAATTATATGAAATATGAAAATAGAACAAGAAACCAGCAGGTAGATATGATCTGTATTCTTTTTTTATTGGTCATTGAATCGAGGGTTCCGATCCATCAATCGGATGGATCCCTCTATTTAGCCCGGGTTACCCATTGCATGCATATAAAATAAGTTATTCCATCCGTATGAACCCAATGTTGTGATTGGATTCACGCCAACTTTGTTTTTTAAAAAAAATAATAATAAGGCATACAAAATGGACTTACCTTGGAAAAACTTGCACCGGCTGAAGGATGGGCTGAAGGTGAAACCAATGGGATTGTTACCTTGATGGAAGCTGGAGCTGCTTCAATTGCAATGGCTGGAGTGGCTGGTAGCAAGGATGTGCTTGCAATTTGAAGGAGATGAACTCAAGCAAGGCTGCACCCATTAAGGTTCTTTGAAGATTGAAGTAGGGCTGCAGATCGCTGGGCGTTTTGGTGGTTGAAGAATGGCTGCAACTTGATGTGGGTTGCAGCCAAAGGGAGGAGCATGGGAGAGAAGATAGGGTTGAAAGGGGAGAGAGGAGGAACTCAAGAGGGGCTGGGCGTGTAGTCCACCGTGAGGTATCTTCTTTTCTTTTCTTTTTTTAGACAATAGAAAAGGAAAAGCTAGGGTTTAATGAAATGGACTTAGGTTTTAATGAGAGGGGCTAATGAGAAAGGAAAGAAAAAGACGTGAATGGGTTGGAGTAAGTAGAGAAAGAAGGAAAGAAGAAAGAAGGAAAAAAGAAAGAAAGAAGAAGAGAAGGAAGAAAGAATGGAGGGAAGAAAAAGAGAGGGAGGGGTGATACGTGAGTGGGCTGGACCAAGGAGAGAAAGGAAGGAAGGGAGAAAGAAGAAGAAAGAAAAAAAAAGAAAGGAAGAAAAAAAGAAGGAAAAGAAGAAAGAAGAAGAAAGGAAAGAAAAGAAAGAAGAAGAAGGAAAAAAGAAAAGAAAATAAGGAGAGAGGGAGCTGGTCGACCACCTTGGTGGGTCCCACCTCTAAAAAAAAGAAATAAAAATAAATAAAAAATGATAAAATAAAGGAAAATATAGCAAAAGAAAATGTTTATTTTTTTATTTAAAAAAAATACAAGTAGATAAGCCATCTCAGAGTGGGCTCACTTTCCAAATTTGAAATTCATTTTGAAAATCATAGGGGTAGGATAGTCTTTTCAGGAAATTTCTGGACGAAACAAGCTGTTTTTTGCAGTTTTTGAAACGAGCTCAGAATTTGAAGTTTCATACCTCGTTGCGAAGCAAATCCAGTTTAGAATTTGAAAATTTGAGTCTGAAAGAAATCCAGATTGTTTTTTTCAAGAAAATATTTCCAAATTTAGAATTTCGGGGGTAAAAATGTCATTTTTGAAAATCCAGGGTTTGAAATTGATTTCTGAAAGCTTTTAAAACTCAATCTGGATTGAAATTTATAAAACTGGAGTTTTGGACTTCGAAAATGGAATGAAATGTGATGAAATGTTATGAAATGTTGAGAAATGATATGAAATGATAAGAAATGACATGAAATGCTATGTGAAATATAGACTCTGAATGAAGAAATTTGGATATTAACCCTGATTGACACTTGTACCAGTTCAAAAAGTGTTAAAATTGATAAAATTTGCAAAATGGTTCAAGATATGGTTTTTTGGGTTCAACCGGGCCAGAGTGACACTGAAAATGGGGGTTTGAGCTGGATTGAACTGAAATGAACTGGACTAAGCTGGGTTTTAGGGTTTCAGAACTCAACTGGACTGACAAGACACTAACTCAACTGAACTCCCCGAATAGATTTTCAATAAAAGCTGTCATTTTTAGAAAAATGGTATGGAATGGTCATTGGAGTGAAGTGAATTACGAACCAGAGCTGGGTTTGAGCTAAAACAAAGGTCAGTAATACTGAGATGAACTAAAATCAAAGCTCGAACACTAGCTTAACTGACTGAACTCAGTTCCATTTCAGTTGAAAGAGTTGAAACGGCTAAAACGGGCGCCTGGACACTTGGAAATGGTTTTGAACTGAGACTAGAGCACTTGAACTCCTGGTGGGCTCAAGCTAAACTCTAGGGAATAGGATTAACTGGGAATGACTGACTAAAAAATAATTGGCTTGGATTTGAGTGAGAAATGAGCTTATTTTTGAAGAAATGATCCTATTTTGACAGGAATGGTCATAAATGAAAATGGCCTTCTCACTGTGAGCTAAGGTGAGCTTGAAATGATTGATATTCTAACTGTTCTAAATTGACCAATGAGCTTGGTTGACTCCGACTGACTGGGGAATAGGATGACCTAGGGGTAAAATGGTAATTTTTTCTATTGAAAGTGGGTAAAATGATAATTTTCTGACATAAATTTGGGGTTGGACTCCTACACAGACCTAACAAGGTTGGCACTGCACGAGGAGGGTCGTTTGAGCATGGATGAGGAAAATTTGAGGTGTTTACAGGATCCCACCAGTTAAAGGCACCCACACACTCGGTGGGAGTCGAACCTGTGACGAAGGGGTCAGCACCTTCACCCCAATAATGCTGCCATTCAGGTGACCTGGGTGGGTGTACCATCTATCAAATTCGGTTCCCTGTTTCCAGACTATTGTTCAATCCTATTTTAGTAGTCCCTTCTTCAAATCCAGCATGTTATCCAGCTGGCACTGGTTTGTGTTAGGGACACCCAGCCCTTCCCTCCTCAGAACCATTTTGATTCTGGGGGACGAGAAACTGGTGGCACAAAGATATTTGTATTAAAAAAAATCTCGAATCAACTGCCCATGAGAAACCAAAACAATATTTACAATTGAGTGCAAGTTGCTCATGCTCCAATATACTGAGGGAGTTTACAATATTAAGATGACATAAATGCGTTATGCTCAAAACATAATGCACTAGTATGTAAACCATGACATCTCCAACATCTTAAGTCAAACACAAACCTACATGAACTCCGATGGCTCTGCATTCAGAAAATGTTAAATTCTCAAAAATAAACTTGACAAAAGTCAAATAGAAAATGTTATTGACTATGGGGAAGAATTATTACAATTTGAAAGGGAAGAGAGAAGAGAATATATCTCACCAAATAGCCAGACCACCATACTGCTGAAGAATCCACTCAGCAAATAGCTTGATAGATGTAGAATCGAGAATGTCCAGTTCATGGTAATTAACATTTAAACCTTCCTTTTGCAAGGACATCAATGCTGCCTGACCTTCATTTATGTCTCTTGATGAAATGATAACTTTGAGGTCATGCCTTGCAAGTTGTCTCGCAATCTCAAATTTGATCCCTCTAAAGCAACTGTTTCTAGAGACCACAGTCTAAAGCATATAAAGAAAAAGGTCAACTGGTTCTTATAATTAAACAAACTAAAACTCACATTTTATGTCACATAGGTGCGCGGGTGCAGATATGGGTGTGGATGTGGCACTTTAAAAAACTTGGGTAAGGGTATGCGGGGAGGGCATATATATAATTTTTAACGGTTTTAAGTAACACTAATGAAATAAAAAACAATTATCTTATCTCACATAGGTGCGAGAGTGGACCCAGCGATGCGACACTTTAAAACAACTTGGGTGCCAGGGTGCGGGGAGTGTCTAGTCGCAGTTTGGGATCAATCAGTTGCCCAGATTTGAATTCTCAATTCTATTAGGGATGCAGCCATAGATCTGGACGATGTCTGTTTTAATCTAATCAGACCTGTTCCCAGACCCAGGTTTGATTTAATCAAATCAGCCCAAATATGGACACATGTCTGATTAATAAGACCTGTGTCCAGACCCAGGTCTGATATAATCAAATCAGACCAGATATGGACCCATGTCTGTCTTAGTCTAATCAAACTTGTGCCCAGACCCAGGTCTGATTTAATCAAATCAGACCAGATATGGACCCCATGTCTCATTTAGTCTAATCAGACCTGTGTGTCTGATTTAATAGAATCAGACCTGGGATTAAAACCCAGATATGAACTAGTTGAATCAGACCTGGTTCTGGATCCAAGTCTGATATACTCTGAATCAGACCTGGGTCAATCCAGACCCAGGTCTCATTTAATAGAATGAGACCTGAGTGTGGACCCAGGTCTGATTCAGATTCAATGAGACCTGGGTCCGTACAATTTTCAATTTTCCCAGGACTGATTCAGGTCAAACAAACCAACACCTGGCCGACCAGGTGTTGAGACAGTTCACAAAACAAGAGAGAGAGAGGAGGAGGAGGAAGAGAAGCACCAGCATGAAGAGGCGATGGCACAAGAGGAAGGATGCGGCACACATCAAGGAAGGAGAGAGAGAGAGAGAGAGAGAGACTCACAACAGGAAGAGAGGATGAAGAGAAGCACCAGCATGAAGAAACAATGGCACAAGAGGGAGGACGCGGCACACAAGGAAGGAGAGAGAGAGATAGAGGCAACACAGTGACATCAGTGGTCGAGCGGTGAGGCATTGGTGGCAATGAGGAGGAGCGGCAAAACGTAGGAGGGGGTGGGGGTGTCGCGCGATCATGCCCTAACACCCCCCCCCCCAATTTTTATTTTTTTTACCGAGTCCATTTTGGACAAAGATAACCTTGGGTGTGGGTTGACTGCAACGGGTGCCGCACCCACACCCGTGTCGCATCAATGCCGGTGCGGCTAGCCATTGAAGTTATTAGTGAGATAGCTATTTGACATCACAAGGCTTCAAAAAAGGTATGTGACTATACTAGATACTTTTCCATCCACATTATATATATAGGAAAAGTGATAGCTGCCCACAACTAGCCTACTGTGAGCAAACGGGTGTTTTTGTGTTGTTTTACGCAAATTTGACCCCACAGATGCCTTCAGCATGGTCGATTTGCAAGGAAACAACATTTGGTTCATGTTTTTTTTTATAAAAAACATGATTTTTTAGGCCTTGAATATTTATGAAAATCTTAGACCATCATTTTTTAAACCTTACAAAAACCTACTTTTTGCCATAATCGGATGATCCAAGAGTCGTTTCCTATAAAATCAAGCATGTAGGACACTTCTGTACGGTCAGATTTAAAGAAAACATGAAAAACCACTTCAAAAGCCTGATATGTTGGCGATAGGCTAGAAAAGTTGTAATAAATATAGATGGGTTAATATTTGGTGTTATTAACGGAACCAAATTATATGGAACTATTGAGCTGGAAATCATAGGTTCAAGCTTTATTAATTTTCGAAGCCCTTAAAAAACCTGTTTATGTGTCACAATCATATGATTCAAAACTTATTTCCCACTAAAAAATTTTGCAGATCACAGCCATAAGATCTAATTTAAAAAAAAATCTAAACCCAAAGATTTTCAGCTCAATAATTCCATATAATTTGGTGCTTTCAATAGCACCAAATATATATATATATATATATATATATATATATATATATATATATATCCGTGAGCATCAGGTGCACTCAAATTTTTGCCAACTTTTTTTTATTTATTTTTTAATTATGACCATACAGATGTGTTCCAGACCATTGAATTAGCAAGGACTGACTTTTAAATTATCTGATTCGAACATGTGAGCAGGTCCTTTTAGGAGCTAAAAAATCAATGGCCCATAACGTTTTAAATTTAAATTGTTATAAATCACATATTTCCATCGAAAAAGCACAAACCAAGGGCCGGTTCCTAACAAGTGGAACATGCCAAACACATACATATGGTTGAATCGCTGAAAAATGTGCACATCTAAGCAGTGCACACCCACCTCTCTCTCTCTCTCTCTCTCTCTCTCTCTCTCTCTCTCTCTCTCTCTCTCTCTCTCTCTCTCTCTCTCTCTATATATATATATATATATATATATATTATGTTTGCATATTTTCTTTAAACACACAAAAACCAAAAATAGCACAGCTAAGGGAAACCATTATGAGAAGTCCAAAGAAAATTGATTTGGTGTTATGCTGAAGAAAATCATAGTAACAAGTACCAAGGAAAGCTCAGATTTCCTCAAGGTTCAAATTCTGGAATCATTCAAACACATGATAACATGTATAACTTATCAACCGGCAACAACATAAGCAAGTACCAATAAATGGCATCAAAATAGACAAACAAATTCTCACTACTCACTATCAATCTTTGATATTAATAAGATTGGAACTATTTGGTCATTGATTTCATTCGGATTATTAAACTACTGTTCCATTTAGAACCACATGTAAGCAGTGTGTGTGTGTGTATAACTATTAAATTATTTGAAAATTGCTTGGAACTAATCCATACTAAGAAATCTTGAATCTAGTTGCATTCGCTTTCTTTCGTGGACAAATGGATGCTTCTATTTGATGGCATATATCTGCTTGGCCATTCCAAGCCTTTCAGTCAACCATACAAACATCACCTTCTCTGCATTGACTAGTTCTTGCATTTGAAGAAAGCTCTGAAGGCTATTTAGCTAGACTGTAGTTTCCTTAGGATCTAGATATTAATGAAATTCAAGATGGTCTAAATAGATTCATCTGTCGTTTCAAGCCCTAGCAATTGAATAACTTTTTTCTTCAATGATAATGCTGACCAGGATATTCAACTCTGATCCAACATTGCGATCCCACTACCAATGTATTGTTCTTTTTCCGCACAAGCTACTTGGCAAATTTTATTCATAATCCATGAAAGGCACAAGGAACACAAGCTGCTCTTTAGCCACAGCCACGAGTGGGAATGAGCTTAACCTACACTGAGAAGACAAGAGTAACCGACACTAACCTAATAAAGCTGGTTGAGCAGCCTGGTTATGGCAAAGCAAATTCTTTCTTTAGCATTTGGAGCACCATAAAGACAAAGATTAAAGATGCAAAGTGTAAATGTAGACGGACTCTTTGGAGCAAAGTACATGATGAGGTATTGGTGGGGCGTGCAACTTATATGCCAGGATCTTTATTGGTCAAGGCGAGGCATTTGCCCGAAGCATATGCCCCACGCTGTAGAGGCGCATACCTTCTAATACGTCTAAACTCATGATTTGAATTTTCCCTGAAACCTCCCTCATTTTCTATCACTAAATCACGCCTTTCATTTAAGTGTCATCACCAAAATGAGTGCTTCACTTCAAGGTTCTAATCTTCGTCACCCCATCAGTACCCAAATCTCCACTCATCTTTCTTCCATTTGCTCACCACAGTTTCTTCCGGAGTACCACCGGCATGTCATAACCACTACTTCTCAACCAAAACGAATTCTTAACTCGTTATGTATGAGAAAACGAATCTTTAATTCAACGTAACAGTTTTCAATTCCACATACGAAACACTCAATCCGTGAAGCCATCGGTTAAAAGAAATTTCTCAATCCATGTAACCGGCTTCCAGTTTCAACAAGATCGATCAGAACTTCCCACTTATCAAGCATGATCTCCGCACTTGGTTCCCTTCCCTCTCGATGACTTACCAAGCACTCAACATCGAAACAAGGAAAGAAATGCAGAATGGAGGACCTTCTCATCCAGACTCCACGTCGAGAATCAAGAGAACGAAAGGAGGTATAAAAACAAACCCGTTTTTATGGTTTCCTAGTTCTTTCACAGAAGCACGGAACGGGATACAAACAAATCACTTCTAGCTTATCATCGAAGCCATTGATTCGACGAAAATCCAGACTAGAGTTTGCAATTCGCATCCAGATTTCCTTACTTTTGTGGCCGAAAGTGGCTCTTATAGATCGAAATCGGAGCCTTCTATTCCACAAGAAATCCGAAGTAGGGTTTGGGATAAAGATCGCAAATTCGTGGCGGAAATTCGCCGGAGAAACGAATCAAATAACGCTAGAAATTCATACCAGGGCTTAGGGTTTTTCGTTTATTACCTCTCTTCGTCGATGTAGGGGACACTCCTTTGCATCGCCACCTCTCTGAAACGACTCTCCCTCCTTACCCGCGCTATTCCGGCTCGGCCCATCGCCCGCCAACTCCTACGAGTTCCGACTCCAGTGTTGGGAGGGACGCGCTTAAATAGTGCGCGGGGATTGTGAGTCGTTGACTCGGGTATCGGTGACTAGTGCTATAATCAGATCGGATATGGTCAGCTATCCGATCCGAACATGTTATTTCCGGATATGGATCAACAGTTTAAGTCGGATCTACAGTTGATCCGAATCAAAATCTGACCCAACTGCATTTTTTGAACATGTAAATAACTTGTTTTTGTTCTATTTTTATGCGGGAACACGAGGAAGCATGATGCGGAAGTTCAAGAATTTTTTGAAAAACAGGATGCGAGGACACGGAATTTTTTTTATTTTTATATCAATAAAAAACTACTCTTTTATACTTTAATATTAAAAAATAGCTTTTATAAGAATAATACTTAAAATCATTAAAAATTATTAAAACATTAATCGTATGTGTCAGTGTCCATGTTCAGGTGTCCGCTCGTGTCATGGGAGACACACCAGTGACATAGGTATTACCATATGTATTTCATATTCGGATTCAACCTTACCTCTTCGGATCTACTGTTTATATTTTGCATTTATATATGGATCTAGCAACATGAATCTGACCTGTTTTGCACCTCTATTGGTGAGTCAAGCTCGGGCTGGGCCGACTTCACATCTCTTTGGATTATCTGGATCCATAATAGACCATCTTATCTATTCGAATTATTGGGATCCATAGCAGACTGACAAGTCAAATTCTCCCACGATCATGCAACCATTGTCCTTGTAGTTATCATGCTGCCATACCTGGATCGGATTTGGATCCGGGTCCAATCAAGTGACACACTCACTTTGAAAAGTAAAAAAAACTAATAAAATTGCAAGCTGCTTGTTTGTTCATTTAAGTACCAACATTTTCACCATTAATAACAGATAGATAGAGATTGAGAAAAACGAAAAAGCACCCACATGGCCACATTGCATAGAGATTCACTATTACAAACAGACGGCCACGGATGTTTCAGCATGACCTGATCTGCTTCCCAGAGGGGGGCTGCATGATTCACTTTTGATGACCAACCATCTCAACATCTCTCAAAAAATGAACACGCATCCATCAGTCGGGGTTCAATTTCTGTGTACACCCCTTCTAAGGTGGTTTTCCTGTTCCTATATTAACACCACATCCATCTCGAGAAATGCCAAGATGGGTGGCTATCAAGTAGGTCGCCTCATGCGACCCTGCATACAATGTGAAGTCTAAAATTTATTACACATTACTACTGAGATCATTACCCCAATACAATATATATTAACCAACAGGGTAGGAAATACATTTGCATCTAAGAACCAATTGCTAGGCTGCCAATGGAACGCTATGAAACACCACAGTCTCCACAGTGAGCCCAGGTCCGAACCCAAAAGAGCACACCCCACTCGAGCCCTTGGCCGGTCGTAGCGTGCCCATCTTCCTTTGACTGTCTCCTCATCTCATCTAGGATGAACAGCACACAGACGCTAGACATGTTGCCCTACTCACTCAGCACATGCTGGGTCGCCCTTAGCTTCTCCTTCCTGAGCCCAACCTTGGCCTCAACCTGGCTCAAAAAGGCTGGGCCACCTGGGTGCCTAATCCAAAATAAGTTGTTCCAGTTCGAGATCCCCCAGCGCGGCTCGTATGCCTCAACTAGGCACTTCCCTATGTTATTGGATATCAAGGAAGGGACATAGATAGAATGTTAAGCCGACCTCACGGAGATGGCCATCGATCGTGCCATGGATATCAGTCTATATGGTTGTTGCAGTCCAGACCATTTGGAAGAGTGGCCGCTCGACCGAAGCGATCGGGTCCACACGCACTATGATAGTGGCTGCACCATCACCAAACACGGCTTGACTGACTAGGCTATCTAGGTGAGAGTCACTTGGTCCACAAAACGTCGTGATCTCAAAGCAAATGACAAGGACCCTAGCATTGCGGTTGTTCTCGGCTAGGTCCTTGGCAACACTAGGACTATGCCACCGGCGAAGCAGACTTGTTGGTACTTCATGACGCGCTTGACCGAGGGCCGTATGTAACAACCCAACTCATACACCTTAAAAATATGATTTTTTTTAAATTATTGCAAAAATATTTTCAAAAAACCAGGGCCCTTAGAGTTTCACCCCCAATTGGATAAAACAATCAATCACAAGAGACCTTACATTTATCATCAATACCAAACCAAACAAAACCTTTATTGAATAATTAATGATAATCTCGAGACAATTGCATAAAGAAATTCAGAGTGCATAGACAATTAAAAGTATATAAAAAATAAAAATAAAAACATAGTCATGTTGTCCATCTGTGAAGCTATCTAGCAAACATGTAGCGCTAGTAGCTCTCTAAGAAGTGAGTCATTTCATTGCAGCTGCCAAAAAATATAGAAGCAGGGTGTCAAAAATCTGAAGAATTCTGTGTACAAATCTCTCAAATGAATCAAACAAGTAAAAAAAATATAAATAAAATTCATGTAATATTTTAGAGGGATACGACTATGATAAACTCATAATTCAATTAACTATTCATGCAATAGAGAATAATTATTAAGCATGAAAAAATATTTAATAAATAACAAGGATCACAAATTTAGCAATACAATCATTTAGCATGCAGTAAGAAATAATATCATGCATTCGCCAACATGTAACAATTAAGAAAACAAACAAGTATGCATAATCTAATCTATAACAGGAATATGCGTGACTTTAGTGCAATGCATGAATAAATTTTTTTTTTTTTTAGAATTTCATTTTCATATGCATGTCCCTATTAAATGCACGTAATTTAAGTTTATCTTTTTAATTACAATTGCCCACAGATACACCAAACGGGTAAAATTACTCGGGGTCAAGTAGCTTTTTAAATTATAATTTTTTTTTACTTTGCCAACAATAGATTTTTGAATCGCTAAAAAATCACATGTAGATTTTTGGTAATTTAATTGTCATGTAAATTACATCTGTGGAATCCAATTTGATCAGAACAATTTGCATTGAAATCCCAATGAGAGTCATAAAGACAAGGATGACACAGGGGACGAGTGGAACCAATTTGGCTTTTATAGCAGCAACCGGATCATACTGATGAAACCCTAAAAGGAAAATTATAATGCAGTCAATTTCTCGCAACATTTACCAATGGGAGTTTTCAGGATAACTTAGCATACAAGTTTTATTTTATTACATGGTTTCAAACTTATTTCTTGAATGAATCATCTTCGAAACATTAGACCTCCACATCTAATATCAGGACGCTAAGAACCTCTATATCCAATAGTGTCGCTTTCTTGGTATATCAAAACAAGAGTTGTGTCTACACACCACCCCATATAAAGTGGCAGACTCTTTTTAAAATCGTGGCCAGAAGAAAGAACATCAATATCGGGTTCATGGGTAATAAATAAAGCACACAAAGTTTTTATATCCTCGTGGTCCCTCAAAACTGAAACTCTAAGATTCTCACTCTTTCGATGAAAGATCTCAGAACGTATATTATACATTTTTTTTATTTTTATTTGATTATTATTATTTCATTTCTTTAATTTGTAATTCAGCATGCAAACAAAGGAAAAAGCTCGTATATTCTTCTACGATAACCATCACGGGACCACCGTCCATAGAAAAGCATGAACAATGCAATACAGCACATTAACATTAATTTGATTTTTGTTATGCATATAAATTAAGTAAAGAAGGAACAAACTAAAGCTCGAGGCCCACAATGATTTCTTTCGATCATCGATGCACCATGTGCAAAAACCATAACATGCCATATATAAAATAAATCACATGCTTTCTAAATGCATACTCATATATGCAATTTCTAGCGATGTGTACGATGAACAAATTTGTGTAATGTTCGTCATTCGTTAATGAAAATCGTAAAAGCAAATAGCGTTGTGTACTCTTAACAAATCATTTTAATGCTCACCCTCCGTAAATGAAAATCTTAAAGTGATAACTGTTGTTTACAGTGAACAAAGCCATGTAATGTTCGCCCTTCATAAATAAAAATCCTATAAGCGATTAGCGTTATGTACAGTGGAAATGAGCTATTTTCTGTAATGTGACATTCTATAATTGTAGCACATAAATATCACTGACCATATCGTTGTAATGATCGGTCTTTATAAATTTAAATCGAACAAGCGTTTATATAAGTCTAAAAAGATTTTCACAAACATTCATAAACGACTGAAATGATTTGCACAAACATTTACTGTGCACTTTTACATCGTTTGTACTCATGCATAAACATTCATAAATGGTTTAGGGTTTAGGTAGTGGGGTTTAGGTAGTGAGGTTTAGGGTTTAGGTAGTAGGGTTTAGGGTTTAGGGTTTGGGCAGTAGGGTTTAGGGTTTAGGGTTTAGGGATTCAGTTTTAGGGTTTAGATTGTAGGGTTTTGGAGATTAGGGTTTAGGGTTTAGGGTGCGAAGTTTAGGGTTTAGGGTTTAGGGATTAGGTTTTAGGATTTAGGGTTTAGGTTGTAGGGTTTGGGTGCGAAGTTTAGGGTTTAAGATTTAGGGTTTTGGGGATTACGGTTTAGGGTTTAGGGTTTGGGGTTTAGGGTTAGAGTGTAGGTTTTAGGGTTTTGAGTGTATGGTTTAGGGTTTTAGGATTTAAGAAGCTACCACGAGAATGATATATCTTTGTTTGTCTTTATAAATGATATTGATATATAATATCGCGATTGGCGAGCTTTGTATTTTAGGTTTATGGGTTTTTGGTTTGGGGATTTGGGTTTAGAGTTTAGGGTGATGAGCTATGTATTTGTGAATGATATATCTCATCACAATTTATAACTTGATACCAATTTAAGTCATAGTTGCAAATCGATTTCGCTATAATAATTTATCCTATCGTGATTTGTTTTGATGAGCTTTGTCTAAGTTAACGATTTTCCTATCGCGATTTACAAAATGACATATAAAGGACAAAAAAGAGGTTAAAAAATAAATCCACACGAGATGTGTTATCGTGATTTGACTAATACATCCTATCGTGTTGATTAGTTTTGTAAAAGGTAGATGAAATGACATTTTTTTATTTAATTAATGTGCAATACAATTTTTTTGGTCGCACTTTCTGAAAATTGGCGGGTTTTTTTTTTTTGAAAACTGACGGTCTGTGAAACAACATTTTATTTGTATATGAATGACATATCACACAAGTTCTGGATGATGTGTCTTCGTATTGCTTCGTGAATATGGAACAGACAAACCGACAGTTCGTTTAGAAATGACGTGTTCGTGAATCATACATATAACCTTCTTTATCACAAAGGGGGTATCAATATCGAGGAAGGAGAAGACGACAGCTACACGACCAGCAATGGTTAATCGAGCATATATTGTCTAATCATCATATCGATTTTCTTCAAAATTTGTCTCTTTTACAGTGTATATGTGATTTATGTTGTGTATTGTATAACGAAATTTCAATATCGTTTCTTGAATGTTTTGCTAATGTCAGTGTAACATCCACAAAAGGCGGTCTCCGAAAACTCAACAAAGAGCTCCAAGATAACATCGAACGGATTGAAAACAAATTTGCAGAAGGGAACACTATCAATAATTTTGTATGTATGAAACCACTATCAGTTATATATTTACGTATGCCATGGGTATGTATGTTAACAAGTTCATATTTGTTCCAAATAGACTATATCCGATTTTGTCAAGTATATTCAAAGCAACGCAACAACCAATACTAGATGCATCGTCAACCCTTATTTCATGGTATATCGGTTCTCTTTTATGTTTATTTTGTTTTTTGATTTACTCTTGTTGCTTCATGTTTTAACATTACTATTATCATTGTTTCGTTCAATAGAATATTGTCCATTGATTGTCATACTCAATTGGATTTCAAGATGGACTACCATATTGGGGTAACGATGATCATTGCGAAGACTTTTGGTCAAGTAAAAAGTAAATGAACAAACCTCTTGTGCAAGGTTTAGGTATAACAGTCCTTACACGATTTATACTATCGATTTGCAGATATTGATTCCTACGCTCTGGCAACATGATAAGCATTGAATCTTATACGTGATGGATTTACATGAAAAACAAGTATGATACTACAATTCATTAGACTTACAGAGTGATGTACATCATGACATTTTGCATTTCATAAGTTTTCATCTATAAGGGTATCATATCATGTATGGTGGCCAAGAATTTAGTTTTTTCTGCATTAACCACAGGTAGGATTTGTCGAAGACGTTTTGGGTGTCGACATTGGAGAGTGGATTTTTCGCTCAGCACACAATGCGCTTTTACAAAATAATGACATCAATTATGGTGTATTTGTAATGAAGTATATTGAAGCAATATACAATAAACGAGAACCTGATTTCGACGTTGTATGCTCTTTATTACCCTCTATTATTGGGAACTCAATGTATTTATTGGTGTTACATTATATTTTTGTTGCAGAATGATATGCCTGGATTCTGCAAAGAACTATACGGAAAATTGATGGAGTTTTTAATTGCAAAAGAGAAAAAAACTCAGCCGGCAAGAATACCTAAAAGGCAACTAACGATGCGACCCCCAAGAAGTAATATGATGTACAACGACTTCTAACAGATTTTATAGACTGTACAACCAAATTTTGTATAAAAAAATTTGTAAGACTATGCATACAAATTATGTATATCTCTAGGTTGAAAAAAATAAAATTTCAATTTTACTAAACACGCCAATAAGTTGGATTGTTATATAGTAAAAGCAAATTGTTGTTATGTTCGCCCTTCGTAATTGAAAATCGTAAAAGCGATAAGCGTTGTGTAAATTGGAAATGAATTATTTTCTTTAAGGTGACTTTCTATAAGTGTATAAATATATTTTAATCAGTGTAGCACACAAATGTCACTGAAAAAATCGTTGTAATGATCGGTTTTATAAATTAAAATTAAACAAGCATTTATAAAAGGCTGAAACGATTTGCACAAACATTCATAAATGGTGATCACAATTTGCACAAGCATTGACAACGCACTTTTACCTAGATTTATACTCATATATAGTGTGATTTTCATTGAGTTGTGGCCAACATAGACATCTTTGTGTAAATTGTTATACCATCGCGATTTAAACAATCATGTCTATCTTTTAGACAATGAGCTTTATCTAAGTGAATGATATGTATCATCACGATTTACACAATGATGTATAAAGGTTATGTGCTATTGCGATTTGCTTTTACGGGCTATGTCTATGTCAACAATATTTTTTAATCGCTTTTACGGGCGATTAGGGTTGAGGGTTTTACGAATTTTAGGTTTTACTTTAATGATACAAAACGAGTTAAATGCTTAAATACAAATCAATTTTGTTCACAGAAACAAACAAAGATATATCATTCTCATCATAACTTTGTACCTACAAATCCACATGATTTACAACCACATTCATATAGAAAAAATATTAGTATTTAGTTACAATATCTATGGGAGGACATTTCTGTCGAACGCATATCTATCTTTTAGAGACTCTCATTTTTATAGAAGAGATCACCAAAACATCAGTATCGTTCATCGTCGGGTCCTTCTATACTACAAAGTGATTCTATATGCAGTTGAGGATACATCCTCTCCAAGAATACGAGCTCATTAGTATTGACAACACACTGCACCATTTTCCTTGGACTGAGGCCGATTCTTAGAGACTCTAGCATTGGTGCACTCTTGACAATAAGTTTCACAACTTAAGCTGAGGCACCGTCCCCTTGAAGGAGTCGAGGGGCTACATGATAAATCACTTTTATGTATTTGTCATGAAGTATATCAAAGATTAGGCAAATATTTTTCTAACTGTGAAGTATGGTTTACGAATAATAGAGGGTCCGACAATAGGAATAGATCAAATAGATGAACATCTGCATCACCCCCTTGTCTATCATGCAAATAACTACCATAATCGTCATCGAAGATTATACAAATCTTTCCTTATGGCGTAAAACAACTACGTTATCAACATCAAACTCCATTTATCAAGCACAAGTAGAAGGAACACAAAAGAATAAAGAAGAAAGAAAATACAAGGAAGAAGAAGAAGAAGGCGGAGAAGAAAGAAGAAGAAGAAGAAGATGTGCTACCACAAAAAAGAACGAGGAAGAGAGGTTAAATAGATTAGGATTTTAAACCTGGATAATGGGTCGGGTCTGGTAAGGTAGGGTTTTATATATAGATCTATATTAGGGTTTTATATTTTGTAAGGTTTTACGCACATGTACAAAATTGACACAATGTTTAGACTTAGTAAAGTACAAATCGATTTAAGTAACAATTGCAAAATGTTATGAGTAAATCATTATATTACATATCAATATCGTTCACATAGACAAACAAAGATATATCATTCTCGTAGTTACTTCATAAATATAATTAGACATCCCGTTAATTACCTACTAGTGATGATATCTATTTTTTTGATGATGATGGTCATGTTCAGGTAAAAAATACTAGACTTTTTTCGTAAATGATTGCAGTTGTAAATCATATCAATTTGTAGTTATAAAGTTACTGCGACAATGATGTCTTTGTTAGTCTTTGTGAACGAGAACGATTTATATTTATGAAGTTATTGCGACAACGATATGTCTTTGTTCGTCTTTGTGAATGAAATGGACGATACAATATATGTATAACGATTTGTATATCTAATGAGTAATGACGATTTACTTATGGTATCAAAATTGTAGCTCTATACACTAGATACGACAATGATTTATACATGTGAATGATACATATTACAACGGTTTATACATATGAAAGATATATTATTAAATAGAGTTCACACGCGATTCTGGTGTATAAGCATATTCACCTTCTGTTTTGTTAAACTCTTAATAAATCATGCTAACTGTGGAAATTGGGTCATGCAAAGAGTCATGACAACTAACTTTATGGTAAGACTTAAACAAAATTTGCACACGATTCTTGTATTCTATGACTCGTTTTTGAATTGATATGGGTCTGTCATGAAACAGAATAATATAAGACACAACATTAAGTTTCACAAGAAATGCAAGCATCCTCCCAACATTGATTACATACCAAAAGACTTGTAAAACTGAAGTTATCGTTCTGAAAAAACTAGTCGGAAGGATTGAAAGTTACAACGTTAAAAATTGCGTCTATAGGGTATTGTTGCATGTTGGAAATTACATAAGTTAGATATTGATAAGTTGCACGTAATGTAATTTATATGGGAAGCAATATAATGTCTTACATAACTGTTCATGCGAAGGACTTGGTTGCTTTTGCTTAAAGGTTTGTTATTTTTTAGACCTTTTATTGCGAACCAATTCTAGTGCACCCTTTGTCCTCCTCCAACTGCGATCAAAGATAGGTTTTCTTTTGAAACCTTTCACTGGGTGAATTTTTCTATCATAATCTACAACGTTCGCTCTTTACTTGTTGAAGATGATGTTTACGCTTCGGCGCAACTTCTCATGAGTGTCAGAGGAATCATGATTTTTACTTCTGTTATTCACTCCCATTTTCTTGAACTGTCTTCATGAGCTGCAACAGACTGATGGTGAATTAACTGTATATTTTCAAATAACTCCACTGACACTTTTCTCATGCATACATAGGCTTCTTCACTTTTCGATGTCAAATCTGCAACATGCATAAATGACCTACACAGTTGTTGGTAACAGGAGGTTATGTGACACTTTTCATCAACGCCAGAATGATTGACATTATCTATATCTAGCAGTTCAATCTTTTCTTGTCTCTTCTATCTTCGCATCAAATATGACTTAGGTATTTCTTGTATCTTCGCTTGATTAAGTATCTTTAATGCATGACGGCATAAATAACCTTTGAATTCATACTTTTTGCATGTACATTCAATTGTTTCATTGTCAACATTGTACTTGACATGTGCATATTGCCTTTTCTGATGCTTTTCGTCCTCCCATACAATATGATATTTCTGCATATTCTCGGTTTGCATGCGTCTTTCTATGTTGCGATTCATGACATGTATAACATTATTTTTAATTCATTCAAATACAGTTAGTGTATACAAATCTGCAGGTCACATTAATATTTTCATGCTCAAAGTTACAGGGCGTGTATTGAAGCATTTCATATCTTGTTCAAGCTCATTCTGTCTAAGACAATCTATAAATAATTCACATTGTTCCATGAAGCGAAACATTGTTAAACATGAATACAGGGTTTTCTTCAGTGTGACGTGCATAAATTCAGCTCTTTGTGTGCTTATCATACCTGCACATAAGTATTGTCTTCCATATGTCAATGCCCACTTAACTTTTTCTGCATATAAATTTTGTAACCACAGACAGTCTTCAAAGTCGTACATTTGAATCACTTTCTGCCAATTAGACATAAAGGTGACCTCATCTATGCTCTCAAGTACATACTTTGTAAACTTTTTGTCAAACTCTGCCTTCTGATTAAGTATGTGTCTTATGTTCTTTGTTGCATTTTGAAAGATATGCTACAAACATAGGCGATGATGTGCACCTGAGCACACATGAAACATTATAGTTGCAATTGTGTGATCACCATCTGTAAGTACAACTTCAGGTTACTTCCTATTCATTGCCTATGTAAATACTCTGAACAATGACTCAAAGCTTTCTTTGGTCTGGTCATACAAAAAAACACCGCCTAATATACAACTTTGTGAGTGATGGTTCACTCCGAAAAACTACGCAAATGGCCACTGTTCAGTATTAATCTTCACTGTCGTATAAAAAATAAGCACATCATTGAAGCATTCATAATCTACTATTGACTTTGAATCTGCCCAAAACATATTCACAGCATATCCATCTTCATCCAATTGCATTGCATTAAAGAAACCAGGGTCAATGCTTGATTTCTTTTGTAAATAATCAACCAAAAAACATATTTCTCCATTCTTCATGTTATATGTCATCTTCCTTCTCAAGTAGTTTCTTAAATCCATAGGTATGAATGACACATTCTCGCGACCATCATCTATGTGCACACATAAAATATATGTCTTTCATGGTGCAATGTCGATGCTATCAACTATTTCAGTAATTATAGCATGCGCTTCAGTAACTTTATGATGTGACCTTAACATAGGAGTCATAAATGAAGCAGATAAAACATGGTTATGATCACTGATTAAAGTACGAACTATATATTTTTTATTCAAAAGTCTTCTTAACACCATTCTTGCTGGACATCCACATCTTGATTTTGGCTTGCTCTTTATTGAATTTCAACTAGACTTCTTCCAACCTTCCTTAGAACAAACATATGTCTTTCTCACCATGACACCCTGTGCATTTTTTGACCAAGAATACCTTCTAACACTGAAGCCAAATTTTAAGACATAATTATTGTAAAATTTATATACAATATCCTCATTATTAATCTTCATTCCTTTTACGGGAACAAAGTCAGGTGTACTATCATGTACATTCTCAGTGCCTGTACCTTTATCAAGTGTACTGTCATGATCATCTACCTTATTATCGAATTGCATTTCTTCTGCTGGAACATTCAAGTCAAGAGTGAATCTAATGCATGCACCCTTCTTATCATGTACATCAATAATGCACATGTTCACTTCTTTAGGTGCATCATTAGTACAGATGTTCTCTTTTCCATAACTTTCAAATGATTGAAATAGATCATCTTCATTACAACAAGATGATAAGCTCACCACTATTATAAGCAAGATATCAATTTGCGTTAGCCAACATATACGTTTACTATGATTTATTCAAGATGCATATAACAACAGATACAAATAAGGTTAAGCAAGTCAAAGAAACGATTGAATGAATAATAATATAAAAACAACAACGATTTGTTATTTGCTTATACTATGCATCAAGTTGTTATTTACCATGCCAATAAAAGAAACAATTTATCGTATATGTGTGTTGACGATAGTGATTCACGTGACAACGATTTAATTATATCTACAATATTGTGAAGCGATTTCAATATAGATCACAAAATGAGCAGCGTTTTGAATATGAAAATCGCCACTGCAAGCGCACAATAATGTATTTTTGCACGTGTTTTAAAATTCTTTTTACAAATATCTTACAAATTGATACTAGAAAACACATAATATCTTACAAATTGATATACATATCACATAATATATTACAAATTGATACGACAATTCAATATAATAGCTTACAATTCGATACTACAAAACACATAATATCCTACAAATTGATATACATATTGCAGAATATATTATAAAATGATACAAAAATTCAGAATAATAGCTTACAAATCGCTATTAACAAACAAAATATTATCTAACAAATCGGTAGTATGTTACTACAATCGCAATTTGTGATATATTGCATATATAAAGTGAATTGAGGATAGCGGATGGGGTAGAGGTCCTTCATCGTAGTAAACAAACATTCTTATCAACAGGTCTCAGTCTCTTACAAATATCGTTAAGTTTCCAACCATCGAAAGGACAAGATCCACCTGCAATAACAAAACAACGCTTTAATGACACTCACAATGACATACGTTCTTCAACGATAGCATGAAGAAATAGAAAGGTACTCACAATGCCTTAATGACACTTGTTAGAATGTTTGTGCGTCATTGCTTTTTTCCACACTACCTAACGACAACAAAAAAGAAGAGAATACTGTAAAAAGAGATGGCCGACAAATGCCCCTATGACGCCTGCCAATGATTGAACTAGTCGATTGTGAACCCGAGAATGTTTGTAACATAAGGCAGAAATGAGAAGGCAACAATGTATTGTAATACAAACTAAAAAACAAGGCGGGAATCAGGACTCGAGACGACGACAAAGGTTGCTCCTCCGGTGATAACAGATGACGACAAAGTTTGTAACGTCAAAAGGAGCTCGTGTTACAACAGATGGTGCAAAAGTTTACTGCTTAGGGCGAAAATGGAATGTTTGGACTTTGAAGAGTTAACATCATCCTCGACTTTCTGAATGAAAGATATTTTTGTCTTTTTCTCGAACTACCGTTTCTCTTTTTTTGAATGAAAGACATTTTTGTCATTTTTTTGAATCATCGTTATGTTGAGAATAGCAGGAAAGAGTACTTAAGTCTTTTAAACCACACTGAATTCCGATGCTAAGTGATGCTGGCACACAGGAATACGAGCTCATATATGTGGCGCTCAATTGGACCCCGAACAAGCACTGTAGCAAACAGTGCTTCTTCCTAAGGAGAACAAACAACACCTTCTCTGGATAGTGACCCTAAGTAGGGCAAGCTTATACAGCAGGTCTCTGGTACCGATGGTGTTTTTTTTTGTTCTTTATGAAAAATAATAAATAACTTGACTTGATTAATCTTTAAACGCTTTTTCATTTACCTAGCCTAAAAATGCCAGGAATAGTATCACCCAACAAAGCCGCGGTGACTGAGTGACTAGAAAGTGATTGGAAATCAAAAGCTATTTTCTTTCATAGTTGCCTAGCCACAAACCAAAGAATTGTCTGACTTATAATTGTCAGGCACGGGCGATACCAAGCAGACCAATTTTTTTAAGTGCCAGTCATTATTTTTCTTTTTTGAATTTTAAAAATCTATAACCTATTTTTCATTTTTTGGGTCAGCCAAACACTAATATGACAATCTTTTTGGGATCTAGTTTAACAAAAACCATATTCTAAGGCAAAAATAAATTTATAAGAAACCTGACTTTAATTCTTGTCATCCAAACAGGGCATTACCAAGAACTACGATGTCCCAACAAAATACCTCCTATCCCATGCCTTCCAAGTAGATATTATCAATGGTATCATCTCAAGGAGGATATGCATTTCCACTCTCTCTGTCTCTAGGAATTGAGTCCGGATCAAGTGCCATCACATATTGCACTTTGTCACTGCACCTGATACCCTCCATACAGTTGTGAAGCCCAAAAGCCGATGAAGGGGAGTCAGGTGTAGAGGTACACTCAAAGTGTATCATGTGATGACACTTGATCCTGGCTCTTAGGATCATAGACTTAGCCGCGCTGGCTCTTGCTGATGTACTTACTGTCACTGTCTAAAGGCTTATCCCTTGTCCCGAGAGAGTCACCGCTCTTCAGCTTGCGCCGAGAGTCACCATGCATTTCTAGTCTGTGTCTATGCAATTGCTGGTTTAAGAAATGTAAAATTATATGGTGTCAACTTGGGTGACAGGCAGGGGCGTAGCTAGGATTCATGTGAGGGGGGGGGGGGGGGGGGCAAACAGGGGTGTAGCAAAAAAAAATTATTTGTGTGATAGTCGGGGGTTCGGGGGCAGCGGCCCCGATTTTTTTTTTTAGATAAAATAAAAAATGGCTACAATTATTAATAAAAATGTATTTCATATGGACAAATCAAACTATTTGCTGCAGTCAGGGTTGGGATAGGACTGGGATGGGCTACAAAAATGGATAAAAATCTATTTCATATGGAATCAGGGCTGGGCTTTTAAAAAAATATTATTTTTTTTAAACTGTTTCCGGAGGTAGGACTGGGCTACAGCCCAGTCCTGCCCCCCCTAGCTACGCCCCTGGTGACAGGCATAGGCGGAGCTGGGGGGGGGGCAGAACTGGGCTGTAGCCCAGCCCTTATTGCAGCAAATAGTTTGATTTGTCCATATGAAATAGATTTTTATTAATAATTGTAGCCATTTTTTATTTTATACAGCCCAGCCCTGATTGCAGCAAATAGTTTGATTTGTCCATATGAAATAGATTTTTATTAATAATTATAGCCATTTTTTATTTTATCTCAAAAAAAAAAATTGGGTGGGCGCTGCCCCCTAACCCCAGACTATCACACCAATATTTTTTTTTGCTACTCCCCTGGTGACAGGTTAGCATTAATGTTTTTGTTTGCACATTGTTCACGTGAATCGCGTGGACTAATTTTCCAAGTAGTGGGCCTATCAGGCTGCCTACGCCATAACTCTGACGTTTCAATGGAATCACAGTAACAAGAGTTGAAACCGGCAATTTACCAGCTCTGATTTCTTGTGAGATTTTTGTGCATGTGTTTATCGAGAAAAAACTCAAAAATAATAATTAAATTTAAACTAAGAGTAATGTTAGGGTGCACATAAGTGCACTTATTTGACTGCTTGTATTTTACTTGATCCAGAAAATACAGAAAAAAAAAATCTTGACAAGAATTGCATTAATTAACATGCAGCTTCAGACCTTTCACATAATTGAGGCAACCTCTCATATATGTAATGCATATTTTTATTTTAAATTAACACAACCAATGAATTGAAAAAGATTCCAGAGTGTAGGTGCACCTGGTTCACCCTACCGTTGCTATACAATTAATATGCTATGTTTATCATGGCATAGTAAGTAAACATTGTGACAAAAACCATGATACTTTTTTTTTTTAAATGGTGATACCATGATAGCTTTAAAATATCGCGATATTTTGAATGTTAAAATGAATGTCAAAACATTGCAATTTAGCTATGGCTTCAATTCATGGCTCACTTGCTCGGCTTCCACCATCAAGCCAGCACCTAGATATATGATTCTAGGTCTGGTCTGACCGTAACCTGACCTCAATTATATAAACGGTGGTTGACCAAGAAAATCACTTATAGTTGTTGATTCATAGCCACTTAGAACTAATACTAACAGTTTATTATCTAATGGATCTTTCCTTTGTAATACTCTATCGGATAGTTATCAGTATTTATTAAGTTTGTCCCTATCTAATAGCACCTCAAAGGCAGACCGACATCGAGACCAACCTAGGTCCAGCGGAGGTGCAACTAGTTGACAGGGCTAGTCAAATGGCAAGTTTCTGAAGTTTCGCACTAATTAGATATCAGTTAAGTCACTCATGGTCTCGAAATCAACTGAGCTTCAGCTGGATCTCACGGTGCATTCAGGCTAGCTAAGTTATTGGATAAGTTCTTGGAGCCCAGGTCGAGCCTCCCTGTTGGACCGAGTCAACACAGATCCGTGGTGGGTAGAAGACTAGCCAGGCCAATGGAAGGCTCGGACTTTGACCAGGTATGGACTAATAGCGTTAGCACAAAGACAGCAGCGAGGTGTGAATATTTTTTCCTCCTGTTTTCTAGAACGAGAATAAAATAATTAAGCAAAAAAAGTAAGGAGACCAAAAAGGTTAAAGGGGTACGCAAGTGACAATGCGGTGAAAACGTGTAAAACTCAAACGTCAAGCCCTAAGGTGCCCTGCCGCGCTTTCGTTTGTGTAGTTAAATACGGGCTTAATTTTCAAATGCAATCCAAACATTTTATTGCGGAGGCAGGGGTCCAAGCCTTGGAGTTTTATGTTGTCGGCACGATGACTGTAGGTATGGAAGGATGAGCCAGCGCAACCACGTCGGTGCGATTTCTTCAGGTTATAAAAAAAAAAAAGTTCAGACATTTTATCTTAATAATTATATACAATATGGTTGTTAGGTTTTTTCTAATCCCTCTTATTGCAAAAAGTGAGACTCCTGAAGAGGCAAATAATATTTAATACTTCAGGGCTTGCTTTTCAAGCTCATTCGTTGGTCACAGAACCAGTGTTTTGAAAAGCCCAAAAAATTGAAAAATAAACAAAAGAAATGGGGAAGGAAAAAGAGATGGTCGATCGCAAGAGTCACGCTACGCCAGATATATTATGAAGAATATGCGTCTGTATTATACGTTTTATATAAATCCTTTGTTTGGTGTGGAGGGGAAGATGACGAGGAGCTAAGAGCCTCTCTCTCTCTCATGGCGTTTCTTTCTTCGATGTCGCTCTCTGAATCGCCCGATGATTCACGCTCCCCGGCGCCGCTCCGGGAGATTCCGGCCCGGAAAATGACGGAATAGCGCGATTCTCGTTAGGATTTCCGGCGGCTGGAGGGTACACGATTTTCAGGCGACTGGTAATTTTGACCTAATTTGTCCTTGCGTGTAGCTTCATTTGATTCTCGTGCGCAGGATTTCAAGGCCGCATTCCGGTTTTCCGGGGGGTTTGATACTTTTCGGATTAGTTCGTGCCGGATTCTCGTTGTTTTGTGCGTAATTTGGAGAATTGGAAGAGTTGAAGGGAAAATTGGGGTAGATCGCCCCTTTTTTTTGTGTTTCCTTTTTCCGATCGGGTTTGTTTATGTATTTGGATTCCGCGCCATCGGGATGAGATCTCAGAGAATTTCGGCCTGGAACATTTTTCATTTCTGTATAAAATTGTTCAGTTTCTGAGTTCTGGTGCGGGCGCTGGTGTTGTTATCCTGAGTTGAAGATATAGCCTTGTCAATTTGTGGATTTCTAGTTTGCTTTTGATTTAGCCTGGAGTTTTCTTGCTTCCTGAGGGTATTCTTTTTCTTTTTAGACGGGCTCTGGTGCCGGATGATCGGTTTCTTCCGGTTGAAGATTTAGTGGCTTTAGTTGTTTCATGGATGCCGATTCTGTAGATTAGTTTGGTAATTGTTGAGAATGTCAGGCGCTGGACAGGCGGTTGAGCATGTCGGATTCTCAAAAGCGGAGAAGAAATCTATGTCGAATCGTTTGTCTTGTGCGACGAAATCCGGCAGTGAACGGAAGCCAGGATGTTGCAATCCGGTGCGGAAGTCTGGTCCGGTGTCCATGGAACACGTACTCTTGGCATTGAGGGAGACTAAGGAGGAGAGGGAGCTCAGAATTCAGAGTCTCTTTAACTTCTTTGATGCCTCAAATAGCGGATACCTCGACTATTCACAGATAGAATCGGGCCTTAGGGCGCTTCAGATACCTGCTGAGTACAAGTATGCAAGGGATCTTTTCAAGGTATGTGATGCTGATAGGGATGGGTGTGTCAATTACCAGGAATTTAAGCGCTACATGGATGATAAAGAGCTTGAGCTTTACCGCATTTTTCAAGCCATTGATGTTGAACATAATGGCTGCATTTTGCCAGAAGAGCTATGGGATGCTCTTGTTAGGGCAGGTATGTTGCACATACGAAATTCCTATCGGTGGTCTCTTCTTACCGTATATTTCATAGTATGAAATTTTGATTCCTTGTGGTATTTTCTTCTTGATTTTCTGTTTGCAATGCTTCATGAATGAATTGAATGTTGGTGATCCAACGGATTGAATGTTGTATGAATTCATATTAGTATTGCTAATGTTATTACACTTGGTGTCGTTACTAGCATAAAATGAATAATAGCAGCAGCATGAGTTAATTCACTAAAAATGAAAAGATTGGAATTTTTGCTGGATCATAATACAGCTGCTTAACTGCTCTTCTGATTGGGAATCTGGAATATTCCCTTTAAGAAACCATGGACACCAGGAATCTTGTAAAGCTTTTCGGCACTGACAACAGCCTTTATGAGAAATCCCGGAAACCTCTCTTTGATAACTCCAGTTTTCATGTGGGCAACATCTTAATGATGGGGCTGCCATTTTAGATAACTATATTTGTCATGGTTAACTGACCATGGTACCTCTCATTGCTGCTAATACAACCCTTGTTGGATCAGATAGGCTCCCTTGGGTTAGTTTTATGTTCTTAGTATGGGATCTACTTTTGTTACTTGAATTGGGTCATTTGATACCAGAGCCCGTTCGGTTCTGGGCGTCAAAGCATAAGGTGGAGATCACTGGATTCTGGTGGTAGAGCTACTAGCCAATTTCAACATTTGGAAGCAAATTTACTTAGATGATCTGGAGTTCTTTTCAAATTAGGTTCCAAAAAAAATGCAGATCATTATAATTCATGTAGATCTTCATCCAAACTAGTTGTTGACATCAGATCGGAGCAATTTCACGATGAAAAAACAGCAAATTTGAGAGAGGACACCTGGTGAGCCGATCGGGCTCTCAGATCGAGATTTCCCTCATTCGGTTGAGACTGGATATAGTACTCTGCATTCTGCAAGTTTGCAGAATTTTTGGCTTATTTGTTGGATTGAATCCGAGGCCTTTTGAGCATCAGATAAAGGTGAGGTTGTGTATGGAGTTAGATCAGCATGTGTACTACAGAATAGCCTCCTTATTTGCCGGAATTAGGGTAGGGATCAGATGGCTTATTTCTGGTCAGATCTGGCGAACCTGTCACGAATCTAGACTGCTACTGTCCTGTTCTGCTAAACAGTGACAGTCTGACTTTGGAGGCCTGATGGGAAAGGCTATATGGCATGTTTCCGCTTATATTTTGGTGTGAAGTTACATTTTGTGTTGAATTTTATTGAAAGTCTATGTAATATAATGTAGTCAGTTAATTGCGGAAGAGACTAAGATAAAGTCTCTTGGATCATTCTCCTTTGGGGATAATGTCATGGCCCCATCGAGGCAGATGGGGTGGAAGAGGTGGTGGTAGGATTGGAGGACGAGGGGAGATAAGATTTGGTGGAAGAAGTGACCTTAGTTTTGTTTATTTTCACTATTGCAAGGGCTTTGGTCATATGAAGAATTATTGTCTCATTCTCAAGAAAAAAAAAGGTGGTGCATATGTAGCTTGTGTTGAGAGTGAAGATGTAATGCCCAAGGATGAGCAGTCAGGTGTTTCTTCATCGGTTGGTGGTAAAGTGATGGGTAGTGGACAACTTCAGATATTAGAGCAGGTTCAGTAGGAGATCCAACATCAGATCTAACAATTGCATTTTCTTACCCAGTCAGCCGTTGACCCTTCTTTCTCTGTCATTCCTGCCTCCTCATCTGGTACTGCTTTCTTAGGTATCTCAGGTTCTTCCTCTGGTTGGTTAATAGACTCTTGAGCTTCATGCCATATGATACCTCATCAATCTGTCTTAGCTGAGTGTCGTCTCTGCAGTGACATTTTTCGCACTGCAGATGGGTTCTTTTATGTCTGTCTCCAAAGTAGGTTCAATTACTTTTGACTCTTATCTTGTTAGTAAATTCAATCTTTCTCAAGTTTATCATGTTTCATCTCTTGCTATGAATCTTATTTATGTGGGTCAAATTACCAAACTTAATTGTAATGTTATCTTCTCCTCTATTGGTTGTATTGTGCAGGATCAGTTGTCAAGGAAGAAGATTGAAATTGGCCATAGAAAATGAGATTTGTACTGCCTGGACTAGATTGATATGAGGGAGCAGAAGGAAGTTGGAACCGGATATGGAGCTTCAATTTTAGATGAGTTTGTTTTGTGGCATCGGAGGCTGGGGTATGTTTCCAGTTTTAGGTTGCAAAGTTTAGTGTCCTCGAAAAGTTTTGAAAAATCTGAGTTGGTTATGTTGAATCATGTTAAAGATTGTGTGAGTTGTAGATTGACTAAGAGTCATGCTTTGTCATTCAAGTTTAGTGATAGAGAATCAGAAAGTCCTTTTGATTTGGTACATTCAGATGTATGCGGTCTTTTTCCTGTTGTATTAAAAGAAGGATCATTCTATTTTGTGACTTTCATAGATGATTGTATAAGGTTTACATTGATATATTTTATAAAAAATAGAAGTGATCTTTTTGAAAATTTCAAGACCTTTTGTACTATGGTTGAAAATCAATTTGCAGCTAAGATTAAAGCTCTTTGTACTGACTCTGGTGTTGAATACACTAGCTATGTGTTTAAAAAATTCTTGCAAGAGAGAAAAAACATACATATCTTGAAAATAGAAAGCGCTCTTCTGTTTGGTGGAGAAGTACCTAAAGTGTTTTATGCAGATGTAGTTAAATTGAGCATTTATCAGATAAATTGTATGCTTTTTAGAATACTTAAAGGCATATCCTCTTTTTAGAAATTGTATAGAAAAGTTTCAAACTATGATATATTGAAGGTGTTTGACTTTGTATGTTTTGTTTTGCTAGCTGTCGGATACTGAGACAAGTTAGCTCCTAAAGTTGTAAAATGTTGCTTTCTTAGTTTCACTGAGGGTCAAAAAGGATACAAGTGCTATAATCTGGTTAGAAAGAAAGTGTGGGTATCCAGGCATGTTGTTTTTCAAGAGAATGTGTTATACTTTAGTCAGTATAGAGAAAAGACAGAAAATGTGACTGACTTGTCCTTTTAAGTTCTCTTTGAAGAAAGGGATAGTGGGAGAGAGAGGATAGAGAGTCAAGGGGAACAAGTTCTGGCTAGAGAAGATAGGTTTGGTCAGACCTACTCAAGGAGATATCAAGGTGTGATTGAAATTTCATTTTTAGATCAAGTGCAAGAGCAGGGGAGTGAAGAGGTCAATCTTAATCTCATTCCTGCGACAACTGATCTGTGACAACAATAACAAAACTTAGAGTTACCATCTTCTTCTGCATCTTTTCAAGTACATAAAAGTTTTAGACCTTCTGTACTTCTGTATCGTTTTGTGTCCTATGAGCATTTTGCACTTCATCATCGTGCCTTCTTAGCTTTGATCCATTCCTATGTTGAGCCTGAGTCCTATCTAGTGGTAGCAGGAAAGGAGGAGTGGCAAAGAGTTATGGTTGATGAAATGAATTCACTTGAAATAATGCAGGCATGAGAATTAGTAAAACCTCATCCAAAGAAAAATATTATTAGCAGCAAATGGGTGTACAAAGTAAAAACAGAGGTAGATGGGTCAATAGAGAGGTATAAAGCCAGATTGGTAGCTGAGTACAATCAACATTTTGGAATTGATTTTGTAAAAACTTTTGCTCATGTGGCTTATATGACCACAATTCGTACGTTGCTAATAATAGTTGCCATGCAACAGTGGAATCTTTGGCAGTTCGATGTCAAGAATGCATTCTTGAATGGGGATTTACAAGAGAAAGTGTATATGGAATTACCATAATGATACTTAGATCTAGAAGATAGAGTGTTCAGGCTCCGCAAAGCTCTATATGGTCTTAAACAAGCACCTCGAGCTTGGTTTGAGAAGTTTAGTTCAACAGTGAGGTTATTTGGTTTTGAGAAGAGTCATCATGATCCTACTTTGTTTGTGTCTTCCTTTGCTCTTGGAAAATGTATATTGCTTCCTTATGTAGATATGATTCTCACTGGAGATGACATAAAAAGGACTGAAGAGATCAAAAAGAAGCTGGTCAATATATTTGAGATGAAAGATTTGGGGCATTTGAAGTATTTTCTTAGGTTTGAGATAGCCTACTCCCCAAGGGGACTGTAAACATAAGTATGTTGCAGATTTGGTTGTGAAAGCAAGATTGACAGATGATTCAAAACAAGTAAATTCCCATATGGAGGCAAACTTGAAGATGAAGACAACTAATAACTAGAGGATCCTGTAGTATACAAGCAGTTAATTGAGAGCCTTATATATTTGACTATATCTAGACTAGATATAACTCATGCAGTTCATGTAATGAGTCAATTTATGAATGCTCCCAGATTGGTTCACTTGATAGTCATGCTCAGGATCATCAGGTATGTCAGAGACTCCATCCACTATGACATGTTTTTCTCGTCTTCGTCCAGTAAAGAGATAAGAGCTTTCTGTGATGCTGATTTTAGAGGCTCCACTAGAGATCGACTTTTCACTACAGGGTTTTGTGTTTTTCTTGGAAACTCCTTGATCTTGTGGCAGCGCAATAAGTAGCAAATGGTTGCTTTGTCCATTGCAAAAGCTAAATACAGAGCGATGACGCAAGTTATGACTGAGATTATTTGGATATGATGGCTATTAAAGGAATTAGGAATTTCATGTGAGAAGAAAACTTAGTTATATTGTGACAATATGAGTGCCATTCATATTGCCAAGAATCCAGAGTTTCGTGTGCGCACTATGCACATTGAAGTAAATTGTCATTATACAAGAAGGGCCCATGAAGATGAGATTATAGCTTTGGAGCATGTCAGCTCAAAGAATCAGATAGCAGATGTTTACAATAAGTTTTCCACCTTTGCATTTCACTTTTTTCCTTTCCAAACTTGGAATGACTCCCTTACATCCTTCTAAGTTTGGAGGGGAGTATTGAAAGACTTGTTAAATATATATATATATATATATTTAACAAATGTTGGGCTGCCAAGAGACATCATATTCAAAAAATGAGTGTAGCTGAGATGCGTATGTAAGGAAATGAACTTTGAATACATTAGGTTCAATAATGAACCAATACACATGCACATGAAGTGCGAATATACCCACTAAAGGGAACAACACAAGCACATAATGTGCTAACACATAACCCACAAAAAGGGCAAAATGCCTATAAGGCATAAGTTAATATTATTGAAGAGAAAAGGGTGTAACACCCATTACAATGGAGCAAAAGCTCCTCCCTGAAGTAAAGAATACAAAGGGGAAAACCCCTATTTATAAGCACAAAAAGGAGCCACAAAAGGGGGCTCCCAAGAGAGTCGTTGGGAGCCCCCAACGACTCTTTGGGGAGCCTCCCTATGTGGCACAAAAGACAAAAAGGAAAAAGGGAAAAAGGAAAAAGAAAAAGAAGAAAAGAAAAAAAGAAAAAGTAAAAAATTACAAGCAATATTCCAAAGTGGAATATGCACAAAACAAGAATTTACAGAAATACCCTTTTGGGTGAATAAAGTATATATATTCATATTCATATATATATATACATATACATATACATATACATAGTATATATGTATATGTAGGGGTGGCAATCGGGTCGGGTTGGTGGGTTGGCGTGTCAGCATACCTCAACCCGAACCCGACCCGTTTATTAAACGGGTCGGCTGTGGCAAACACGAACCCGACCCGTTTAATAAACGGGTAACCCGACACGACCCGCCAACCCATTTAATAAATGGGTTGGGTCGGGTAAACGGGTTTTCAGGTTCGCGGGTCAGGTTGGCGGGTTGACGGATCGGGTTGTCAGGTAGGCAGGTTGGCGGGTCGGGTTGACAGGTTGACGGGCAGACGGGTTGGCGGGTTGACGGGTCGGGCAGACGGGTTGGCGGGTTGACGGGTCGGGCAGACGGGTTGGCTGGTCGGGTTGGCGGGTTGACCCACCCGCCTAACCCGTTTATTAAACGGGTCAGCCGGGTTGGCATACCCCCAACCCGAACCCGACCTGTTTAATAAACGGGTTGGCTTAAGCCCAACCCGAACCCGCCTAAGAGGCGGGTTGGCGGGTCGTGTCAGAAATTGCCACCCCTATGTATATATATATATATATATGAATATAAATATATACGAAATTACAAATGTCGATACATAATTTAATAGTACACATATTTTAACATCCCCCCTCAAACTTTGCAAGGAAAAAACCCGAAAGTTTGGAAAAACAAAGGAAAGTCTTAAAAAGAAGTCCAATTCTTCAAAAGTCTTTAAGGGAAAAACTCCTATCTTCATGACAGTTGAGCTAAGTCTGCAAGTCCAATTCTCCATTGATCGAATCCATGATGTATCTAAGGTACCACATCTTAGCGATCCTGTAGAGAAAACAAATCAAGAGAAGACTCAAAGTATACAAGAAAAATAAGTTATTCTAACCCAAGAATTGCAACAATAATATATTGACAAGCAAGAGTGATTTTAAACAAGATAGTAACAACTTTTCAAATCATTAGATAAGAGGTAGCATTCCTTAAGGATGACGGTAAATCATGTTTTACTAAGATGAAATATGTCTATTAAGAGACATTTAAAAGAAAAATCCAAAAGGCTTCAAGAAAAACAATGTATATGAAGTGCACCAACTTCCACAAATCGTTTTGCACAAAGACCCAATAAGTACTCAAAGGAATTTATCAATACTTGAAAGGAAGAAGTGTGGGCACAAAAGTACACGGATACAAATGTCCAAAGGCATGACGAATATGAATTTCAATAAGAGGGGCTTTATAAAGGTACATTTAACACACATAGATCAACAATAGAGTTTTTCACATCTTTAGGGAGAAGATCTATGTCAAAAAAATGTCATATATAAGAAGCATGATTTGATTAAGTATATTAAAACATTCACCCAAGATTCAAGAATGAATATCATTTGAGACAGAAGACTCATTTTGCATATCAAATACAAAAGTGGCCGAAAAACCATAAGCACTTAATATATAGATTAAATGCCAAAATATCAATTTGAAAAAAACATATCATAGAGATGATTCATTTGTATCTAAAAACACAAGTTAAGAATGAAATTTTACAATTTTCAATAGTAGTTCATCCACTACAAGCAACTACCTCATTAATCCTCCAAAACCTACAAATCAAGTGTATAAGCTACTAGAACAAGAACATAATTATAATGCCATTAAAGGCAAAAAGACACACACAAAAGTGTGTATAAACACCTCTTGTCTACATGTAATAATACTTGAAATGAGTGCATCAACGACAAGAACAAGAGAATACACGCCAACATGGACCAAAAGCATCTCTTGTCTACGTAAAAGGACACTAAAAAACAAGTATGTTCAGCTACTAGAATGAGAGTATCAAGCCAACCATGGGCTAAAACACAATACATCTCTTGTCTACATAAAATGACACTTGAAATGAGTGAAAGAAGCCAACCATGGGCATACATTTCAGCGACTAGAACAATGACACAAATGCCAACATGGACTAAAATCACACACCATGGTGTGAATCAACGTGCCTTGTCTACATATAATAACACTCAAGACAAGTGTGTTCAGCTATTAGACCAAGAGAACAAAAGCCAACAAAGGGCTACCAACACACAAAGGTGTAATAATATGTCTTGTCTACATATGATGACACTTAGATAAGGGGCATAAAAGGAGAAGACTTTTGAGATAATAAAACTTGTAATGACGAACATATAAATAAAACCTTGAATCAATAAAACAATATTCCTTTTAAAAAGAATACCCATAACAATAACATTTTGGAATAATTGTGTGAATATACACACACCAAGAACACTTGGAACAATTGTGCACAAAAGCACAAAACACGAAATCACAAATGTGCAAATGCACTCATAAGATTCAATAATCCCGAAAACCTTGATTTTAATATACCTTAAAACATTTAAGGTTTCATATATCCATCACATTTACATATAAATGAGAGCATCCACTAGATCAATGGCCAAAAGAGGAAAAACGAGTGACACACTCATAGTTAGAGATCATATAACAAATCATTTTAGAGTCCCCAAGGTGCCCATAACTCACCTCAACAACCATCTTTAATATGGCAAGTGGACAATCTAAAATGACATAAGGTGCCCATAACTCACCTCAACAACCATCTCTAATATAACAATAAGGCCATAAAAGGATTGATGCATCATATAACAACTTGTGATGGATAAAATAAGTGTCATAAAAGGCAAAAATACCTTTTCAACAAACATAATGACATAAAGAAATCATCTTGGGATAATCAAGAGAAGATAATCAAGCTTTTAACAAAGACATCACAAGAACCATAATGGTTCGCAAAGAGAGCTTTAACACAATATCCAAGGAAAAGATATTAAAAAAATACTTGAAAATTTATAGAATTGGGATTAAATCCCATACAACAAATTTTAATATTCTTTGATTGTGATGAGATATGCGGAAACGTACAAAGTGCCATAAGCACTTACAATGTTTTATAATGATTCGACAAAAGAATCAATATCTAAATTCATTACACTTTCACCAAAAGAAATGTGCACAAAAGCTCCACAATGTAAAAATGTCTACGAAGAGACAATACGCATACAAGCATAAATACTTTATAAAAGAAGTGCACGAAGACACTCTCACAATACTTGAACAAAATACGCAAAAAGCGTAAAAGTGGCAAACATGCAATAATGATGTATTTCATAAAAAGGAACAAATGCTTGAGTCTCAAGCTTTAATTATGTAATTATATGCTTGATAAATGCAATTTAAGACAAAGAAGACCATATTATGGCCAATGTAGGCATCCTTAGAGATACAATCAAGAGGTTTTGAAACCTTATGTGAAAAATACAAACAAACATGTTTATAAAGTTGCATCATTAGAAGAAAAATAAAAAATCAATGAAATCTTTTATACCAAAGGATGCAATAGATACACTATGCATTCTATATAGTGTGAGAAGATTTTTAAAAGATCTTTCCTAATGAACACAATGGTTCATACAACATATTTATCACAAACAATTTTTCAAAATTCTTTAAATAAACCAAAACCATTGAGAGACTTTTAGGAGTTCATAAATATTTATCATTAACAAGAACTACTTAGAGTTCATAAAAAAAGTAAACTACAAAGATTTAGATGTGAGAAATTCTCATATAAGAATTATATCAAAATATATTTTTTTCACAAAAAAATGCACTAAAAACCATACAAAAGAGTTTTTAAGCAAAGATCATTAATTTAGCAAGAAATCATATATAAAAAGTTAACTTATATATAAAAAGTTAACTTATAGGTTAATCACGAAATTCTTATGGAAAAATCATAAATCTCACATAATTGAAAAACAATTTTGCAAAACATAAATTACTATTATATGTGATGAGGAATCGATAAATATATAACCAAGAATTATATATTTGGACAATAAACAAGTTTACCAAATTTAAAAGGAGATATTTTAAAATATACGAACACGCGAAATGTGAAAGAAAATGATTCAACTATCAAAAACACTAAATGTGCAAGAAAAATAGTTTCATAATGCATAATATGTTAAGAAAAGAGATACATACCGAAAACTTTCAAAAAAAAGAGAAAAACAATGAATACTTCACCATTTCTTGAGCACCACGTCCGTTGCACCAAGAGACAACCCCATCGTAACCTGGCTCTGATACCATGTAAGGAAATGACTTTGAATACATTAGGTTCAATAATGGACCAATACACATGCACTTGAAGTGCGAATATACCCACTAAAGGGAACAACACAAGCACATAATATGCTAACACATAACCCACAAAAGGGGCAAAATGCCTATAAGGCATAAGTTAATATTATTGAAGAGAAAAGGGTGTAACACCCATTACAATGGAGCAAAAGCTCCTTCTTGAAGTAAAGAATACAAAGGGGAAAGCCCCTATTTATAAGCACAAAAAGGAGCCACAAAATGGGGCTCCCAAGAGAGTCGTTGGGAGCCCCCAACGGTCACATATGTGACCGTTGGAGGCTCCCCAACGACTCTTTGGGGAGCCTCCCTATGTGGCACAAAAGACAAAAAGGAAAAAGGGAAAAAGGAAAAAGGAAAAAGAAAAAGAAGAAAAGAAAAAAGAAAAAGTAAAAAATTACAAGCAATATTCCAAAGTGGAATATGCGCAAAACATGAATTTACAAAAATACCCTTTTGGGTGAATAAAGTATATATATTTATATTCATATATATAGATACATATACATATATACTATGAATATAAATATATACGAAATTACAAATGTCGATACATAATTTAATAGTACACATATTTTAACAGCGTATGCTTAGATGGATGTGTGAAATACAATAAAAGATAAGATTCGGAACGAGGAGATATGTAAGAAGGTAGGCGTTGCACCCATTGAAAATAAGATGAGAGAGAATTGTTTACGGTGGTTTGGACATATTCGGCGAAGGCCTAATGATGCTCCAGTTAGAAGGATGGAGAAATGGGAAAATATATTAGTTAAAAGAGGTCGGGGTAGGCCTAGGAAGACTTGGATGGAGATGATAGGAAATGATATGAATTCTTTGAACCTCACCGAGGACATGGCAGTGGATAAAAATGATTGGAGGAAAAGGATTCATGTGGAAGACCCAGAATGATTTTCTTTGTTGGTTCATATCGCCGACCCCAATTGTTTTGGGATTAAGGCGTAGTTGTTGTTGTTGTTGTTGTATATATATATATATATGCACATGTCTCTCTCTCTATATATATCTATATCTATATCTATATATATATATAAAAGAAGTGTATTATCGGGTAAATCTATCTTTTCACTCTCTTTTACGCATATTCATTTTTTTGAATATGTATGTAATTTAATTTTTTTATTTCTTTCTTTTTCACTTTGGAGGGGCTCCAACGACTATTTTGGAGTCCCTCCTTTGCTCCTTGTGTATTATATATAGGGGTGAACCCCCTTTGTATTCCTTAAGCTTTTTAGCAAAAGCTCCTATTCACTTCAATAAATATTCTTCTTATTTTTATGCCTTTGAGCATTTGTGTTCTCATTTATGTGTTGTGCCTTTGTGCGCACTTGTTTCAAGTTCTCCTTTTGTGCCTTTGTGCACATACGACATATTGAAGATTTAATGCCTTTGTGCACATTGTCTCTTTGAAGACATTTTCACATGTCTATACAATATAATGGAGTATAAATATGTGTAAAGTAACTTTATGAGGCTATTATGTACATACCCTATAAAGAAGGGGGTATACTAGTCTTTTTAGTCCTTTCTTTTTTATGTACTCTAAAGGGGCTTGACCCTTTGTGTAAGTAGCTCCTCACACACACGACATTGGTTGAATAAAACAATTTTTGTTCTCTCCTCTAACCTAGCCTCTCTCCCTCTTCTTTCTTAGTATTTCTAACAAATTTCATCTGAAAATCAAATTGTGTTAGAATCAGCGACCGGAAGGGGGAGAAATTGGTGTGTATGTCAAAGAAATTTCTGCTACAGAATTTTCTGTAATTCCTATCACAGCATAGTAGCAGATATTGGCCCAACTTGCAGATCACTTTCTGAGCAAACTACTTGGTAGAAATTGGGGAAATTTGGAAGAAAGAAAAATCAAGGTGTCTACTAAGTGACGTCCAATTCTTGTGGCCACCTGAATTATAGTTTTGGAGAACTGTTAAAATTTTCAGAATGCATTTTCAGCCACTGTGGCAAACTTTCCGTGGGATTCTGGCAGATTGTGGAAAATAGCCAATCTTGGAGGAAAATATTGCTCAGACAACCATAATTTTTGGTGTGATTGGTTGACACACTAATCTTGAAGATCCAATTAATATGCTTGCTAGTTGTTTCTAATTGTTTGGAAGAATTCATGGATGAAACAACAACAAAAAAATCTGCAGAAAATTGTGATTGTGCAGCACCAAATTTAGCAAGTTAACAAGATGATTACACGAAATCAAGCTGCAAAAGCTCAAGAAGAACAGCAAGCTAAGTGGTCAATATGGAAGGTAAAGTGTTGGGATTAGATGCACAAATTGAGGCCTTGAATGAGAAGTTTACTCCTGCTTTGGACGAGAAGTTTGCTTCATTGATGCCCATGCTCTAAAACAAGGGGCTTATGCAGTTTCGTGTACATGATGAAGCCTCATCGAGCCAAAGTCCTAATTCCAGCCATGGAGACGCCCTTGAAGTGCCGTGGAGGGTGTCACCATCCAGCAAACATGGCTGGAGTTCCCTAAGTTTCCTGACAAAGATCCTACTAGTTGGTTGTTCAAGGTGGGGCAGTACTTTCTCCTAGCACATACACTCGATGCCGAGCAGTTTGACCTTGCCACCATTCATTTGGAGGATGATGTCGTGAGAATAACCTTGGGGTTCCAACATGGGAAGGCTTTGCTAAGGCCTTGGAGATACGTTTTGGGCCATCTACATATGTAAACCATGATGTGACACTCTCAAAGATACGACAAACGGGGAGTGTAGTAGAGTATCAAGTAGAATTTGAGAGGTTGAGTAATCTTGTGGTGGGCTGGCCACAAACCTCCTTAATAGGGATTTTCATTGTTGGGTTGAAACCGGATGTTCAATTTGAAGTTCAAGCCTCCAATCCTATCCCATTGCTTGCTGGTAAGATGAAATTGGACTATGCCTACTACAAAGATGTGGCAGCCATCAATTTTGGACAAAGCACCTATGGACGAGGACTTTGTCAACTCCAAACCAGCTCAAAAATTCCAGCAAGATAAAGTCAAATATGTAAACATGAATGTAAGAAAATTGTCTAGTGAGCAAATGATAGACAAAAGAAAGGCATTTGCCATCATTGTGATGAAGTGTGGCGGCAAGGTCACAAATGTAAAAAAATGTATATGTACCTAGTATAAGAAGAAGTAGAGGGAAAAAAAAGAAAAAGAAGAGGTAAAGGAGAATGAATATGGGAGATATCTGGACTACATGCTGGGAATCTCTTATTATGCTTTGACCAGTATACCCAATTTATGCACTATGCTCATTCCACAATCATCCAGTGGATATCCTTATTGACACCGGTTCAACTCATAATTTCATATTCCCATCCACAACCCCATGAGTAGGAATTAAAATCTCACCACAAGTTAAATTTGAAGTATTGGTGGGCAATGGGGAAACATTCATTGTGAAGGACTTTGCCAAGATATATCTCTTGACATACAAGGCTACAAATGCAAAGTGAATTTGTATGTGATTCCTATTAGAGTCAATGTGTCCAATGGCTCCAAAGTCTTGGTGTGATCTCATGGGACTTCAAAGACACGAGAATTGTAACGAGATATGCAAAAATACAAAAGGTTCAATAATGAACCAAATAACACAAGCACTTAATGTGCAAATTACACAAACCCACTATGGGGTGAATGCCGAAAGGCAAAAAGAATATTATTCAAGAGAGAAATGTGAGAGAACTCATACATGTTTGAGGGGGGGAGATACCCCTTTATATAAAAGAAGGGAACACATCAAAAGAGGGGGGCATTGGGGCTCCCCTATGTCATAGGGATTCGGCTAGCAGGGTGCCGCACCCGCGTCGACGCGACTCAACGCGGGTGCGGTCAACCCAATCCTGGGTGTGTTGACCGCACCCAGGGTCATTTCAGTCCATTTTTGTTTGGATTTTTTAAAAAATTTTTTTGCCCTACGAAAAGGGCTACGGAATTTAAAAAAAAAAAAATTTGCTGACAGCTGCTTGCTGCAGTTGCTCTTGTTTTATAAAGGGGCACTTGTGTCCACAACATCTAACGAGCTTTGTTGGCATCCCATGCTATTTCTGCCTCCAAACAGTTAATTCACAGCGTTGGAAAACATACTGTTAACTTGGAAATGATGATCCATCTTCCTCAAAAATTAAAACCAAAATTCAAGAGCCTTTTGAAGTCTTTATGCTTCAACCATCCAGATCCTTTTTCGTCAAGGATTTTCTCTCTCCATAATAAATGATAATGGTGGTGGTAGAGCCTTGGTTGCTATTAGTATTCACTTTTCTCCTAACGAGATGGGTGCTCTAGCCGTAGCCTTGTGTAGACCTCTCTTTTCCACATGTCAAATCCAATAAATTTCTTTTAGCTGTCATCTGTGTGCAACTGTATATAAAATGAAATTTGAAGAACCCTAGGCAGTGGCACCGTAGGCCTCATGAAGACTCTCTCTCCAAGAAACCACGTCAAACCTTTCACTTATATTTTTTTTCGTGAAGACCAGGGAGTTTCAGACATGATTGAATTATGACAGTCAACAGAACGCAGCAGGCTGGGTCGATCAGATTGCCAATCCTTTCGGTTCATCAATTTTGTCCCGTTGAGCCAAAGTACACAACAAGCAGAACGTGGGTAACAAGTCTTCAAACAAACACACCAACAAAAAAAACTGGACCCTGACCCGCGTCGGGGGAACCCCTGACCCCCTTCTATATATATATATATATATATATATATATATATATATATATATATATATATATACATTTTTGCCCCTGCCGCACCCCTGCTCCCGGTTTTTTTGGAAGTGCCGAATCCCCGCACCCGCACCCATGTGACATAGGGGCTCCCACAATAGACGTTGGGGAGCCCCAACCATCATAAATATGACCGTTGGGAACCCCAACGTCTATTTGAGTGGGGGCCCCTATGATCCCTTACAAGAAAGAATTACAAAAAATAAAAATAAAAAATAAAAAGTTTAAAAAATACATAGTGAAATGTACATACATACATAGAATAGTATATATATATATATATATATATATATATATATATATATATATATATATATATATATAAACACCCCTCCTCAAACTTTATGAGGAGAAAACCGAAAGTTTGTTAAGGAGAAACAAAAAGTGAGGAGTTGGAAGCGCTTTGGTGAAGAACTCAACCAACTGATATTATGATGTGACATAAGGCAACCTAATCATTCCTCTTAGGTATTCATCTTGAACATAATGACAGTCCATTTCAATATGCTTGGTGCACTCATGGAAGGTATGATTGCTTGCAATGTACATTGCATTTTTGTTGTCACAACACATCTTTGAAGGAGTTGATATGATGACCCCCATATCACAAAGAAGACTTCTAAGCCATACAATCGCCATGGTTGTAGTCACCATGACACGATATTCAGCTTCTGTTGATGACAAAAATACTTTTTGTTGCTTTTTGTACTTTCAAGAAATAAGCAAATCCCCTAAGAAAATACAAAAACTAGTAGTTGAGATTTGATCATTGGGGTTACCTCCTTAATCTTCAGTATAAGCAGTTAAATCTAAAGATGAAGAAGAGGATAGGAAAAACCTTTTTGAGATATTGTTCTTGATATATTGTACAATTCTCATGACAACTACCATATGAACTATCGTAGGAGCATGCTGAAACTAGCTTACTGAATGAACATGAGCAATATGCGGTCGGATGATGAACAAATAAGTAAGAGATCCAATTAATTGTCGATAAGGAGTAGGATCATCAAGTAGAACACCATCTTCAAGTCTTAATTTAACATTTATAACTTTTTCAATAGAAGAAACATTTTCAATATTTTTTGAAGGCATTCTATTTATCAAATAGACTCCCGTAAGTACGGCTTTGACCCAAAAATCTTTTGAAATATTTCTAGATACTAGAAGTGTTCTAGTGGTCTCAATAATGTGTCTATGCTTCATTTCGGCAAGTTCATTTTGTTGATGGGTGTACGAACATGATTTTTTATGTATAATCCCATTTAAGCCAATATAATTTTCAAATTCTTTTGACACAAATTCTCCCTCGGAATCAGTTCTAAAGATTTGAATATTGGTTTTAAATTGATTCTTTATACAACTATGAAATTTTTTAAAACAATTAAATACTTTTGATTTGTGTTTTAAAAAGAATATCCAAGAGTGTCTACTATAATCGTCTACAAACACAACATAATAGGAACTACCTCCTTTGGATACGATTGGTGCGAGTCTCCATACATTTGAATGCACTAATTCAAATGAATTCTTAGTTATAAGGTGTCTTATTCCAAAAGGTAAAGACTTTATTTTGCCAATAATGCAATCTTCACATACAATTTTTTTTCTTTACAATTTGAAAGAAATGGAAACAATTGTAATTTGGTCAGAGTAGGATGTCTTAGTCTTTTGTGCCAAATTTCTATATCTTTTTTTCACAAAATTACAAAAAAGTTATTTTGTTAATTCAAGATTGTCTACGACATAGAGGTCTCCTCTTCTATGGCCTTGTCCAATCGGCTTCTTGGACTGGAGATCCTGTATTAGACAATCATTAGATAAAAAAACTATTTTGCAACCATAGTCCACAATTTGATAAACCGATAAGAGATTTAAATTTAATTTTAGCACTATTCTAATATTTGGTATGTTAAAAGATAGGTGTTTTTTGATAAATACCTAAACTTTTGATTTTTAAAGAAGTGCCATCGGCAGTTGAAACACAAGAATCATTTGAATTAACTTTGCATTCGATCAATATGGACTCATTAGGGGTCATATGAAATGAAGCATCAGAGTCTAGGATGCAAGAAGTCTTACCGTGGTTGTTACTTGTAGATATGGCCACTCCTGAATAAGAGGAAGCATGAGCTTTAAGCATAGGTTGCAACACCTCCATTAGTTGAGCTAAAGAGAGCGAACCGATGCATTTGGGGTCTTCCACTTCACTCATTTCAACCGAAGCCACTCTTTTGTCTTCTTTATAATCCTCCTTTTTTTTGGGATAAAAATGTTTGATGTGTCCCGGTTTATAGCAATGGTAGCAAATAATTTTTTTAGTTTTTTTTAAATCATGATCCTCCCTCTTTTCATAGTTTTTGGGGTTTTTATCATTCTCATTTCTTAAAAAATGAGGTGATTTATAACTCTTGGTATGATTTTTGGGCTTTGACATAGCAAACACGGATTTTTCATCCTTAGAAGTGGATGATCTTTTCAATCTATTTTCTTTCATATCTAATTCTTCAAGTGTTTCGACTATGGAAATGACCCCTCCTCTATGAAGGAGAGCGGATTTAGTTCCTTCAAATTCGGGCCTAAGCTCATTTATGAATTGATAGAAATGCCCCGCTTTAATTTGATTTTCGCGAAGCTCAACATCTTGTGGGCAATGCCACTTTGACTCAAAAAGAGTCAATTCATCCCAAAAGAGCCAGCGTATTGTAGTACTCCCTTATGCTTATCTCCCCTTGAGTCATGGTCCTTACTTTGTTTTGGACGTTACATATATGCGTAATATCCTTAAGACTATACATGTCGCCAAACTAAAACACTTGTGAATGTCCACACTATTGATGAGCCATCCAATAATTTTGAAATGACCCATCCTCTATTCCTTCCATCTTTTCTCATATTCGGAAACAACTTTAGCCATTTCCTCTCCTTGAAGCGCAACTTCTTTTTCATTCTCAATTTTTTGTAAGGATGAGTTTAGGTTCTTTTTCGGTGCCGTCAACCAACTCCCAAAGCCCTTTTTCCCATATTTTATGTTTTACTATGGATGCCCACATCACATAGTTCATGTCGTTTAGGCGTACGGGAATGGAGACTATCACTTATTTCTCATTCTCCATTTACAATAAGAGAAAAAAAAAGAATAAGAGAAAGAGAATGCAATACAAGATTTTTTGGAGATGGTTCACTTCCTGATGTAACAATCGGAATTTTGTTGAATTTTGCCAAGTCCACGATCCTCCTCTTGATCACGATCTTTCTTCTAACAGGCATCCTTTGGAACACCAAAGCTATTGAATCCAATACACATGCAAAAACACACCTTCAATCAAGTAGAATACTTGATTGAATCAACACATCACCCACACAGGATCTAATGAATTGTTATTGCCTATAAACACTCAAGAAAATAAGTTAAGAAATACAAGGGGTCATATGGCCTATTTATTATACAAGGGCTATAAAGGGAGCAGTCCAAAGTGACTGTTGGGCTGCTCCCAACGGTCATTCAGCTCCAACAGCTACTTTGGAGTTGCTCCCAATAAAACTAAAAAAAAAACTAAAAAGTGAAAATACAAAAAATAAAAGGGAAAAACAGGTTGTCAACCCCTAATGGGCTGACGCCTATTACAGTAAAAGGACCGAAATACCCTTGATGGGTATTTCAGTTTACAGTTGAGTACATATACATATAAGTATATGTATATGTATATGCATACGTATATGTATATATACATATGCATATATGTATATCTTAACATGAGGTAGTTGTCCTTGACTAACACTTTGTTTGAAGATCTGTTTCTTGTGTTTTTGTTATTGATACTTCATCACAAGAAAGTCAGCAATTCTTAAACCATTACAAAGCGCCTTGCTCAACTGAAAACTTTCATGAACAGACTGAGGCCACTATCTTATCCATCCTAAGGGTGTGTTTGATTGCGGGGGGGAATTTCTTCCATAGAGATTAAAACTTCCATGATAAAAACTTTTTGAAGATTTTCTCATTTCTCTCTATGGTAGTGTTTGAAGAAACGCATAGGAAGAAAGGAAGAAGAAACCCCTAACCTACAGATCTGGTTAGGAGTTTTGATTCATGGCCTTGAAAATGTGCGCTTTTTGGTTTTCCTTTTGATTCATCCTCACTGAAATGCAAAAACGAATATTAACTTTTTCCATTTTTGCAAATCAAACACTTGATAATTTTTTCCAACATCATCAAATGGTCGCTGGAGACTTGAGCTCAGTGGTGTGGAGTCATCTGGCAGAGTGGAAGTCGAGAGGTAGGCTGTGTGGAGTCGTCTGGCTGCATGAGGTAAGGGGGTATCCAAGGTCAAGAGCCTTAAAAATCAGGGGTAAAATTCTGAGGGGGGAAAAAGTCGTAGGGAGGGTTCCGCAACTCCCCCCCCCCCCCCTTTTCCGAGGAGATTCTCCCAAAAATCGAGAACTTCTGTGTCTGATTGGCCCATGGCACCCACCTCAAAAGTGGGGGGAACTAGCAGAGAAGTTCCCCCTGCAATCAAACGCCCCCTAATAGAAGTGTTTTTAGAGAGTGGTGATTGAGTTTCTTCTCTGATCAACTTGTATTTTTGGTGATTTTCAGAAACAAATGAAATGCATCACAACCTTGTTTAAGATTTTCTGGAGAAATATCTAATGGCCTTATCATAATGTCACAAAGGAGCACCTTCTAAATTAACTCTTTTTATGCAAATATTCACCATTTTTATTGTTTTCTAAGAAAAAAGTTCTGAAGACATCTCGTTCCATTATGTGGAGGTTGACTGCCATCATTTTTAAAGCCTTTTGATATGACAGCATATAGGTAATTGTGAATAGATGGTTGGCTCGAAACTTAAGGAAGAGGCGATGCAATATACTGATAGATGCTAGTTGTTAATGGGAAATTGGCCCACTTAATGGAGGTTTTGACTCAACCGGATGTGTTTGTGACTTTTCATTCGTATCAGGGGGCTACATTGGTTTGATGATTCTAATGAAAATTGGGAACAGCCTTGAAAAGGCTGAAAGCATATTAGTGGGCTTTGATGGAGTCATGTCATTTATAATAGGCAATTTAAAAGAACTAATAGATAAAATTCCCACTTCATGAATCCTCTATTGATGAAGTGATTGGAAGGTAAAATCACCTATAAAAAGGTATGATGAGAAATAATCAGAATTTTGTGGATTTCAAAGCACCCTGTATTTCTAACAATATTCACTAAAATCTTGCTTAGAAATCCAGTACTTCAAGAATTTTGCCAACAAATGAACTACTAAAGCGAAATCAAATATTTTGAAAGAATATTTCTGATTTTTTTATGAGCTTAGGATCCTGAAAAACAGGGGATTTTGCAACATTATGCTATGGTGGTTTCATAATCTATCACAAATTAGGATGCTTTGGGAAATGCTAATGTGACAACAAATTGTGGCATTTCAAATTTTTTGGATTACTGAATACCAATTATCAAAGTGTCTATTGACAGAGGAACAAAACTAATGCTTCTACATAGTTTTGAAACAAATTACTTCGAGTTTGGATGTAAATGAGGTCAGCTTTGTGTTCAGAGTTGAGTAAGGCAAGTTCACAAATGTTTTCTGCTTTTTGAGATAGTTAATTTTATATGATGATATGCATCGAAATGCTCTGAAATACGTGTTAAGGATAGATGTCTTATAAAGTAGCTAATGTGCTATTAATATAGATGGGGAATGAAAACCTCCCCAATGGAATCCCTCCCAAACCTCCCCAACGGAATTTTTTTGTTTTTTTCAAAATTCTGACCGTACAGATGTGTTCAGCATGATTGATTTACCATAAATTGACACTTGGATCATGAATTTTGGATAGAAAAATGGTATTTGGAGCCTCAAAAATTTTTGAAAATTGTATGTTGTTGATTTTGAAACTTATAAAAACCTATACATGCATCGGAATCAATTGCTCCAAGAACTGATTCCTATAAAAATAAGCATATAGATCACATCTGTACGGTTGGAATTTTGAAGAAAACAAAAATCCAATAAAACGTCCATTGGAGTGGTTTGGGAGGGTTTTCCATTGGGGAGGTTTTCATTTCCCTAATATAGATTATACACTTGACAAAATCTTCTGCTTGGTAGTCATAGATTAATTTGAAAGGTCCTACAGCTTTTAAAAAGGAATATTTTTTAGCATCTCAATGGTGTATAGTTTGAATGTTTGATATATAAAGTCTTTTACCTGTAATTATATATGGTTTTTCATCTCTGAGTTTTGGATCTTCTCATCCTATTTGTCTTTGTTGTGTGTCTTGTATTGTGTAGGAGAAATTTAGATATTTTTGTTATTCTTTGTTTGAGGTTTGTGACTTTGTGTATGGTTTGAGATTAGCGACCAAGCTCAATGGTTGGGGGACCATGCAGCAATACGCCAATCTGTTCAAAAGGACATATTAGTGTGTGCTAAGACAAATGTCTTGGCTGTGAGCTATCATGGATTCATTCTGGAATAGAGAATTCAGCTCTTTCTTAAAAACTCTTTGTGTGTGTTCAGTGGTGACCTCTCGTTACTGTCTTGTTTTTTGAAATTAAATAAATTTATTTTTATTGCTTCTAGGTCAAAAAATCTGCTGTATGACGCAAAACCCCATGCATAACTGATCTAGGATTTCAAAAACAAATGGAAGATTGATAACTGTGATTTCAAACAGGAACTTACAAGAGAACTCATCTTTTAGTTTATGCTGGTTTATCACTGTAAGAAGCTATGTCACACGGACTCGGCTAGGGAGGCGCCGCACCCGAGTCGACACCACGGGTGCGGCTTAGGACACGGCCCAGACTCGGTCAACGAATCGAGGCCAAGTCCGTCCTCGTTTTGGACTCGGTATTTTGGTTGAAGCTATTTGAAGCTTCATTTGGTGAAGATTCAAGAACTCATCTTCTTACCTATGTCACATGGGTGCGGGTGCGGTGCAATTTTAAAAATTTTGGACACACCCATGTGACATAGGTAAGAAGATGAGTTCTTGAATCTTCACCAAATGAAGCTTCAAATAGCTTCAACCAAAATACCGAAATGGATCATACATAAGAACCACATGAGTTCATACAACAATACCCGAAAAAGGGTATACACAAGAGTGAAGAAAAAAATATATTTATTGAATGGGAAACACACCCTTACAAAAGCTTAAAATACAAGGGGGCAACACCCCATATTTATAATGCATGGAATAGGAGGAATGAGGGAGTTGTTGGGCTCCCAACGTCTCTAAATAGAGCCGTTGGGAGTCCGACGACTCTCTTCTTGATGCTTTTTGACTTTAGTCAAAAAAGCATAAAGTCTACAAAGGTCCAAAAAATGAACTAAAAACTAAAGAAGAACCTAACTACACTAAGAAACTAACCTAATCCTAACTAAACTATAAAAGTATACTAAAAACTATATGATTACATATTATGTTACATTATTTAACACTCCTCCTCAAACTTACGATTGAACAACCAAAAGTTTGTCCAAGAGAGTGAAACCGAGGAGCATCAAGAGGTTTGGTAAATAAATCTACTAGTTGATATTTCGAGGAGACATATGGTAGATCAATGGTGCACTGTAGAAATTTCTCTCGTACTTAGTGGCAATCCATCTCGATAAGCTTGGTCCGTTCATGGAATGTCTGGTTACTGACAATGTAAATAGAGCTTTTGTTGTCGCAGAACAACCATGATGCTTCTGTACTCCGAACACCTATGTCATGAAGCACTCGTCATAGCCAAACTACTTTCATGGTGGTTGTATCTATTGCTCTGTACTCAGCTTCAGTTGACGAAAGAGAGACTTTTTGTTGCTTCTTGTACCTCCAAGAGACCAATGATTCTCCTAAAAACACACAAAAACTAGTAGTTGAGTGTCGATCATTGGGATCACCTCCTCAATCTGCATCAGTATAAGCAGTTAAATCTAGAGAGGAAGAAACAGATAGAAAAAGTCATCGAAAAATAGAGGTTTTGATATATCTAATAATGTGTAAAACAACTCTCATATGGATAGTGGTAGGAGCATGCTGAAATTGGCTTGCTGTGTGAACGGCATGCGCAATGTCAGGTCTTGTAATGGAAAGATAAGACATTGCCCCGATAATTTGTCTGTAAGGTATTGGATTTTCAAGTGGTTCTCCATCATCAATCATTATTTTGACATTTACAACTTCGGGAGTGTCAACATGTCGTTCATCTGAAATACCATATCTGTCAACAATATTTAGAACAAATTTAGATTGAGTTAGTAAATAGCCTCTAGGAGAATAAACAACTTTTATTCCAAGAAAGAATTTTAGAAAACCCAAATCACTCATTTCAAAGTGTTTTTGAGAAACTTTTTAATATTGTCAACTCTCTGTTTATCACTTCTAGTGATGTTCATGTCATTTATATAGAGGAGAAGGATGATAATACCTGCATCAGAATTCTTAACAAACAAAATTGTGTTAGTAAGACAATATTGAAAGCCAAAATCAAGCATAACTTGACTAAACTTATCGTACCAAGCCTTTGGATTTTGCTTAAGTCCATACAAAGCCTTATTTAGACGAAAAATTTTTCCTTTAGAAATGATGATGTCAGGGGGTGAATCCATGTATACTTCTTCGGCCAAACTTCCATTTAGAAATGCATTTTTGACATCCATTTGATATATATGCCATTTCTTTACAGAGGCAAGGGCTATTAGGATCCTTACTGTAGTCATTCTAGCAACTGGGGCAAAAGTCTCTTCATAATCTATTTCATATTCTTCGGAACAATCTTTGGCAACTAATTGCTTTAAACCGCTCAAGAGTGCCATCACTCTTGGTTTTAATTTTGTATACCCATCGTATCCTATTGGCTTTTTGCCTGGTAGAATATCTTGAATGGTCCAGGTATTTGTTTTTTCTAAGGCTTTTAGTTCTGTTGCCATAGCTTTAGCCCATTCAAGCTGACCTTTTGCTTCAGCATAGTTGGAGGGCTCTTTGTAGGAGTGAATCAAGGCAATGTAGGCTTGATATTTTGGTGTAAACGACTCATATGACACAAATTTATCCAAAACTTTTGACACTCTAGATGACTTTCTAGTTGATATTTGTTCATGTTCTTTAGTATATTTTTCTAAAGCACATGGTTTCTCTAAATTTTCCCGCCTGGAATATTGAATACAACTTTGATCATTACTAACTGGTTACGTACTTATCAGATCATTTTGATCGTCGTGACTTTCATCAATATCACCTTCATCAATCTGTGGGACTAAGTCCAACAAAAAAAAGTACTCATCTATTTTTGTAGGTTTTTGATGCAGTGGAGATCGGAGTTCCGATGCACCTTAACTTGTTTATTGAAGGTAACGAATTACAATGAAGAATAAAGAAAATGTTGGGAATGGAAATAACGGCTGCAGTGAAAACAAATACTAACAGAAAGAGAGAAACAATAAAAGAAATAAACAAATCTTCAATCCCCCCCCCTACGTAACCCTAAGGCAGGGTATTTATAGACTGCATAATGGATCTGGAACTCGGGTCCAGTCCCTGGACCCAAGGTTAAATCGATGTTGCTGATCACTCATGCGTTGGAATGCTGTCGACGTGCAACGTGCTTCAGACCTTCGCTCGCCTGGAATAAGTACGCAGGGGCACGTCCTTGCATCGTGGTACCGGACTCACGATCGGATCCATCACCTGGGTCCGATCGTCCATCCCATTGGTGTTGGGTTCCATGGCCATGTTCGGTTCACGCTGTATAGGTTCAGCCCTGGCCTGCTCTGCATCAGTTTTTCACTAAAAAAACTTTTTGTTTCTAGAAAAGGACACATTTCTTGATATATATAATTTTTCAGATTTGATGTCAAAACATCTATAGCCTTTTTTATAACTTGCATATCCTAAAAAGGCACAAAGAATTGCACGAGGGGAGAATTTATCATTTTTATCTAAAAAAATAAAACATTTACACCCAAAAACCCTCAACCTAGAGTGATCTGGATTTTGTTTAAAATGTTTTTCCACAGGAGAGATGTTGTTTAGTGAAGAGGATGGCATTATGTTAATGAGATAAAATGATGTTAAAGTGGCTTCGCCCTAAAAAGTTTTTGGTACTTATGTGTAATAAGTAAAGTTCTTGTTATTTCTATAATATGTCTATGCTTTCTTTCGACTAAACCATTTTGTTGAGGAGTATATGGACATTATTTTTTATGTATAATACCGTGTATGTTCAAATAATCTTTAAATTCTTTTGATAAAAACTCTCCCTAAATCAGTGCAAAAATTGAGATATTATTTTTAAATTGGTTTTTGACCATATTATAAAATATTTGAAAATGTGAGAAAACTTCAGATTTATGTTTAAAAAAATAAATCCAAGTATATTTTGTAAAATCATCTGCGAAGATTGCATAATATATAAAACTTCTTTTTGATATAACAGGTGCGGCCCCCCATACATCTGAATGTATTAACTCAAATGGTCGTGAAGAGACACAAGTTCTTTCTTGAAAAGTTAATATTTTCATTTTTCCAAGAATGCATTTTTCACATGTAAATGTTTTAAAATTAAAAAAAAAATCATCTTTTGAAAAAACTGGAGCTTGGATACACTAGGATGTCCAAGTCTCTTGTGCCATAGATCTAAGTTAACCTTTTGAACATTACAACACAATGTCTTCTTGGGTATTTCTAAAAAATGCAAGTAGTGCAAGCCTCCTTTTCTATGGCCTTCTACGATCAGCTTCCCTGACTGGTGATCCTGGACTCAACATCCACGAGAGGATAAAGAAACATTACATCCATGGTCAGACAATTGTGAGATAGATAAAAGATTTAGGTTGAGCTTAGGTATATATCTAATTTGTGGAATGCAAAATCTTTTTGAGTTTGGAAAACCTTTTTCAAAATTTTCTACTCCCTTGATTTCAAGGGATGTTCCATCAACAGTAAAAACATTTGATCCATTTGAGTTATAACATTCATATAACATATCAATGTTTAGTGTCATATGAAATGAAGCACCTAAGTCTAGGAGCCAAAGAGATTTACCAGGATCGGAGATGTCTACGGAAGATACAGAGGCTCTAGTGGATGAAGATGCTCCTTTTAGCAAAGGTTGTAGTGCTTCCACCATACATGCTTCCGATGGATGGTTCACTTGATTCTTGAGAAGATCCAAAAGTGGCAACCTTCTTTTCATACAGTTTCTTCAATTTTGGACAAAAAGTTTTTACATGTCCTGATTCTCAATAATAGTAACAAATTACTTTCCTTTTCTCAAATTCATTTTCATTTTTCTCATCATTTGTCCTTCCATCATTTGAAGGTTTGTATGTACGAACATGATTTCCCGATCTAGAGACGGCTAGAACTGAGTCGTCATCACTCTTGATGATTCTATTCTTGAGCCTATTCTCCTCCATGCTCAACTCCTCTATTGTGTCTTCTATTGACGGAACCTTTTCTCGATGAAGAATAATGAATTTGGTAGATTCAAATTCTGATCTCAGTCCATTAATAAATTAGATAAAGTGTTCCGCATTAATTTGATTTTGGCGGAGTTCAATGTCTTTTGGACAATGTCACTCTAGTTCAAGAAGAACTAACTTTTCCCATAATTCGGACAAACTATTGTAATATTCTTTAATAGTTTACCATATTCCGAACTTGGTTTTGTAAATTACATATATGGGCAATATCTTTAAGAGAATACATTCTCTTAAGATAGTCTCAAGCATCATTGACATGTTCAAATTTTGCAAGACTTGATCATTTCTTGATGTCAACACTACTTATGAGCCAAGACATAATATTGGCGTGTCCCATTCTCCACTTTTTCTAAGTGGTAACGGCTTTGTTTTTTTCAACCTCCGTAAGAGGTATTTCCTTCTCTCCTTCAACCTTTGTAAGAATTAGCTTAGGTTTCAAATCGGTCCTATCCACTAATCCCCACAACCCCTTCTCCCATATGAGGTGCTTCATAATTGAAGCCCATATAACATAGTTGGAATCGTTAAGTTTAATGGGTTTAATGGTGACATTATCACTGTCATCCATTTTACAAGGTTTGAAATGGCAAAGAAAAGAGAAAAGAGAAAAGAGTAGAGGAATAGAGAAAAAAGAATGTACTCCACCACTGATAGTGAGTACGGGTGCTCCTCCAAACTTTTGCAATAACACAACTTCAAAGAATGTCACTTTTCTTCTCAACATTTGACTGACACACTTTTCGATGCACCGATAAGAGTTGCTTGATCACAACCTTGCTCTGATACCATGTAAGAAGATTGAGTTATTGAATCTTCACCAAACGAAGCTTCAAATAGCTTCAACCAAAATACTGAAATGGATCATACACAAGAACCACAAGGGTTCTGATGTGGAGTCGGTGAACACCGATCCACGATCCAAACGGATCTTAACACACGCGGAAGCTTTTATGAAGATGAGTCCGAATAAAACTTGGGAAAATAGGGTTTTCAGGAACCGTGCGCTCTGTTTTGACAGAGGCGGTCCAAAGGAAAGTTGTGCACGACTCACACGTCTTTCCAACAAATCCAAAATCAATGGATTCAGATCAGAGATGTCCGTTCCATGGGCTCAGGACCGGGATGAATAGACACGTCTATGACAGACTTTCGGACTCCGCAGACAGTCTGTTCAAAGGAGTTTTTGACCTGTCAGACAATGGAGTTTGTGAAAACCACCAACTGAGAAAACGTAGGTCAGATCCAGACCTTTCCAACGAACTCAGATTTGGATTTTTCTGAGTTTTCTATGAGTCTCTACGAAATTTTGAATTCTAGAAATTGTATGAGATATTATCAAATGAATTAAATTTTCACCTATTCGACAATAGTAAAAAGACTGATATTTTTAAGACACCTAAACGGGGATTCAACTATGACTTTGAACACGAAAGTTTTAGATCTCGGTTCTAGCTTTCCACATAATCAAACAAATCGATTTTTCATGTAGGGAATCTCAAGATAATTAGAAAATATTGAACACCTCCAAGTATGTTCTGAACCACATAGGTGATAGTAAACTCCTGTCTGACAGAAATCTTATCAGCACTTTTCAGGGATACAGAAAGTCGATTCACGCAATGGCCTCAACTACAAAGTTGTAGATGTTCGTCTTAGCTTTTCGGAAAGCTAAAGAACGCCAGAAACCAACCAATATCGAGGCTAATATGATCGTTTCTTCGGGGTTATTCTTGACAACTTCATAACAGAAAATCTCGTTTCTTAGAAGAAAACGAGTTTCGAAAACACACAATAATCCAGGAAACACTTTGAACAAAACAGTCAATCCTTAACATAAAATACCTCTAATCATGCATTTGAAATCAACAACTAAATTGCAACAACTTAGAAGCAATATGTAATGAGAAAACACATAAAAAAAATGAAATGAATGAACAAGTGAACCAGCGATTTTATTATCTGGATGAAGGTGACAATGGAATGTTGCTGGGAAGCAGCCGACACCAAATTGAAATCCTACGAACTTCAGCTTAAACACCCAGCAATGGCGAACCCAAGTGCTTATACAACAACACGTCAAGATCGGTCTTCACCAAAGGGATTCCAAAAAAAAACTCACAAACTCGAGCTTTCCACCAGCAAAAGGGCTTGATGCTATCAGCAGGAAACTTGCCATGGATTTTAGTGGCTTAATCGAGCCGAATCACACAAAATGGTAAACAATAAACTTGTAGGACAAGATCTTAGCTTTTCAACAAGCTAAAGATCATGCAATTTGAACTGGTATTTAGGGAGATATGGTCAAAATACTGAGATTGTTTTCACCCTTCAAAAACTTCTTCTCCACCAAGAAAAATTCAAAATTTTCAGAACAAAAGCCACCTTCCCTTGGTCGAACTCCCTTAATTAATAAACTTGGATAAGAGCCACATTAAAGAGGAAAATGATTTTCTTAAGTATAGCACAACCCACAATTTTAACTATGCTAATTTTGGCTAAGGACCATTAAGAGGTCCATCGGCCATATTGACTTGGAATAGTCAAGGATGGATTTGAATGAAGGCTAAGATGGTCCACTCCCAATGGCGCCAACTAGGGCTTCATTGAAATGGATCGAGATTCGGATCCAGATCGAGCATCAAATTGGATCCTACACAAAAATGCATTAGAAAAATGCAATTATAAAAAATAAAAAACTACCCGCATTCTCCATGCACCTTCTGGTGCCACAAAAGAATCATATTGGGCACCAAAGCTATCCGGATTTGTAGAATCCGACTCCTAAAAATAAAAATAAAAGATTACATGAAATAAAGATTGTCGACAAAATATCCAAAAATATGATTTCATGAAGGCGCAATGGAATCGAAGCATAAAAGTACAATCTCTGAGAAAGATACAAAATATCTCAGATATTGCAGCACGATATTAAAAATGAATCTGGGTACGCGAAGATCCAATTTGACCCAAATGGTCCTGCTCGATTGGATCTGCCATGGATCGCATCTTGGATTGGATATTGGGAATTGGATTTGGATTCAATTCGTCTTTAAAGCTTGGATCTTCAGGATGCTATGCATCATTCCCCCCTGGGTCGAAAGGCTTCGTCTTTGGAGCCTTGTTTTTCTCATGCGAAGCTCCATAATCCCTGCAAACATTCAAAATAAAATCAACGCAGAGTCTGTTCACAGGAAAAATAAATGTACTATGCAATGTAGACAACATCAGATATATACTTAAACCATTATGCATGCTCGACAAATATTATAAATTACTATTAGATATTAACACATTAAGATTTTTATCATGCAAGTCCAACATACTTGGGTTTTTACTCAAATATTCACATGGATTCTCACAATTATTTATGGTTTGACTAAAAACATGCAAATTAACATTTCTTGCACAATCTAATTCAGACGAATTAGATTGAAACACAAAATTTTCTAGGACTTGATATTTAATAATTTGACCATGTATCAGGGCTCTAATGATTGCAACAAAATTCAGATCACTCATAGATAAAAATTGTCTATGTATCATGCTAATCACTATCAAACTTCACATAGAGTTTTGCAATCATAAGACAATTCATTTTGAAAATAAGTAACCCAATATACTAATAGAGCAAAATTACGATATGAATTTATCAATGATACAAAAGCATGATTATCAACAAAATCCTGATGGTCAAATTTTTTTTTTTAAGTTTTCATGTTTGCCATTTCTAAATGTATTTGTCTCAGAATTTTTGAATAACTCAACAAGAGACATTTCATTGTGAACTAAATTTTCAATTCCTAACAGCTTCTTATCACACATCTCGATCGAATTTTCAATACTATGATAGGGCTTTTTAAATTTGAGATTCTTATCGAAGATGAATTCACTAATAAGGATTGAGAGGTTATTGTTGACAATAATGTCAGTCGCATCTTAAGGGAAAACCGTTTCTTCTATGTGCTCATAAAATTTCTCGAAGATCGGATCGTCAAGATTGACACCAGACTAGTCTTCTATAGGTTCGATTTCCCAAAATGAAGAAATGTGGGACATCTCCTTATACATTTTCTCAAAAATTGGTACATCAAGAATTTCGTACATAGGAACATTCTCAATTTTAGGTGAGGATTCCTTCTCGATTTCTTCATCGAATATCGGTCCACCAATCATTTCATGAAAAGGCTCCTCGGGAGGCTCCTTTATGAAAATAACAAGAGTGCGATTAATTTCTTCACACAGGGACTCTTCTTCGCTATCCCAATCCTCATTTTCCAATGACTTCTTCAAATTATTGAGATTCTAAGTCAGAAGAAACATAACTTTCTTCGTCCTCGCAACTCACACACGAGATTTCTTCAAACCTAACCCTAGAATTATCATATTTAAATGAGGTGGGGTTGGGTCGGGGACTAAAGGATGAGACGGGCGTACGAGGGCTCTGCTTCGATTCCCTTTGCGAAAAATTCACATAATGGACTTTCAGATTTGAAGCACTAGACTCCTGATTGGATCTCCTAGGCGGATCTATCTTTCTACCCGCATACGAGTACTGATGTGGGTCAGACCCACGAACGGAGTCAGACCACCCATACGCCCTCAAGGATCGAAGCAGATCCGATCTATGACGAAGCTCTTCCTCTAATTTCAGTTCACAAAATCTAGATTTTATCGTTGCCATCCGAGTTTGTTCAGCGAGCAATTAACTTTGCAAAAATCTCATTTTCTTATCTCGTTCTGACTCAAATCGGTCATTAGAGTCATAAGGAAGTGTTCTACGCATTCTTTGAAAAACACATTGACTTCGCTCGAATGGCTTCTCCCGCTCCTTGGTAAAATCTTTTATTTTACGATGAAGATCATCGATTTGACGTCGCAAGGTTTGAGTTCCATCCCTAAGGTCGCGAATGTCCTTTTCAGGGATATACTCGCTTCGACTCCTATATCCAGTTTGCCCAAACATGGCGCATGGATCCTAAAAACAAAAATTTGACCTTCCACAACACCGAGAATTTTGTCAGATTAAGAAATCTGGCAACCTGGCTCTGATACCAAAATGGTATGGACTCGGTAAACACCGATCCACGATCCAAGATCCAAACAGATCTTAACACGTGCGGAAGCTTTTACGAAGATGAGTCCGAATAGGACTCAGTAAAATAGGGTTTTCGGGACTCTTGCGCTCTGTTTCGATAGAGGCGGTCCAAAGGAAAGTTGTGCACGACTCACGCGTCTTTCCAACGAATCCAAAATCACTGGATCCGGATCAGAGATGTATGTTCCACGGGCTCGGGACTGGGACAGACAGACACATCTATGACAGACTTTCAGACTCCACGGACAGTCTGTTCGAAGGAGTTTTTGACCCGTCAGACAGTGGAGTTTGCGAAAACCACCAACTGAGAAAACGTAGGTCACATCCAGACCTTTCCAACGAACTAAGATTTGGATTTTTCTGAGTTTTTTATGAGTCTCTACGAAATTTTGAATTCTAGAAATTGTATGAGATATTATCAAGTGAATTAAATTTCCACCTATTTGACAATAGTAAAAAGACTGATATTTTTAAGACACCTAAACGGGGATTCAGCTATGACTCTGAACACTAAAGTTTTAGATCTAGGTTCTAGCTTTCCACATAATCAAACAAATCGATTTTTCATGTAGGGAATCTCAAGATAATTAGAAAATATTGAACACCTCCAAGTATGTTCTGAACCACATAGGTGATAGTAAACTCCTGTCTGACAGAAATCTTATCAGCACTTTTCAGGGATACAGAAAGTCGATTCACGCAATGGCCTCAACTACAAAGTTATAGATGTTTGTCTTAGCTTTTCGGGAAGCTAAAGAACGCCAGAAACTGACCAGTATTGAGGCTAATATGATCGTTTCTTCGGGGTTATTCTTGACAACTTCATAACAGAAAATCTCGTTTCTTAGAAGAAAACGAGTTTCGAAAACACACAATAATCCAGGAAACACTTTGAACAAAACAGTCAATCCTTAACATAAAATACCTCTAATCATACCTTTGAAATCAACAACTAAATTGCAACAACTTACAAGAAATATGTAATGAGAAAACACATAAAAATGAAATGAAGGAACAAGTGAACCAACGATTTTGTTACCTGGATGAAGGTGACAATGGAATGTCGCTGGGAAGCAGCCGACACCGAATTGAAACCCTACGAACTGCAGCTTAAACACCCAGCAATGGCGAACCTAAGTGCTTACACAACAACACGTCAAGATCGGTCTTCACCAAAGGGATTCCAAAAAAAAAACTCACAAACTCGAGCTTTCCACCAGCAAAAGGGCTTGATGCTGTCAGCAGGAAATTTACCATGGATTTTAGCAACTTAACCCAGCCGAATCACGCAAAATGGTAAACAATAAACTTGTAGAACAAGATCTTAGCTTTTCAACAAGCTAAAGATCGTGCAATATGAACTGGTATCTAGGGAGATATGGTCAAAATACTGAGACTGTTTTCACCCTTCAAACACTTCTTCTCCACCAAGAAAATTTTGAAATTTTCAGAACAAAAATTGCTTTCCCTTGGTCGACCCCCCTTGATTAATAAGCTTGGAGAAGAGCCACATTAAAGAGGAAAATGACCTTCCCAAGTATAGCACAACCCACAATTTTGACTAAGCTAATTTTGGCTAAGGACCATTAAGAGGTCCAAGAGCCATATTGACTTGGAATAGTCAAGGTTGGATTTGAATGAAGGCTAAGATGGTCCACTCCCAATGGCGCCAACTAGGGCTCCATTGAAATGGATCGAGATTCGGATCTGGATCCAGATCGAGCAGCGAATTGGATCCTGCATAAAAATGCATTAGAAAAATGCAATTATGAAAAATAAAAAACTATCCGCATTCCCCATACACACTCTAGTGCCACAAAAGAATCCTATAGGGCTATAAAACTATCCAGATCCGTAGAATCCGGCTCCTAAAAATAAAAAAAGATTACATGAAATAAAGATTGTCGACAAAATATCCAAAAATATGATTTCATGAAGACGTAATGGAATCGAAACATAAAAGTACAATCTTTGAGAAAGATACAAAATATCTCATATATTGCAGCACGATATTAAAAATGGATCTGGGTACGCGGAGGTCCAATTTGACCCAGATGGTCCTGCTCGATTGGATTTGCCATGGATTGCATCCTGGATCGGATCTTGGGACTTGGATTTGGATCCAATTCATCTTCAACGCTTGTATCTTCAGGATGCTCTGCATCAGGTTCATACAACAATACTTGAAAAAGGGTATACACAAGAGTGAAGAAAAAAAATATATTTATTGAATAGGCAACACACCCTTACAAAAGCTTAAAATACAAAGGGGTAACACCCCATATTTATAATGCATGGAATAGGAGGAATGAGGGAGTCGTTGGGCTCCCAACGGCTCTAAATAGATCCGTTGGGAGTCCAACGACTCTCTCCTTTATGCTTTGACTTTAGTCAAAAAAGCATAATGTCTACAAAGGTCCAAAAAATGAACTAAAACTAAAGAAAAACCTAACTACACTAAGAAACTAACCTAATCCTAACTAAACTATAAAAGTATACTAAAAACTATAAGATTACATATTATGTTACATTATTTAACAATCACTATGTTTATTTTCTCTATATTGTCTATAGACGAGACAATGCCATTCTCTAGTGTTTTAGCTTATTTTTACGCTTGACATAATTCGAAGGAACAGCTTATGGCTGGGAAGAATTTCACTTGTTTTGCAACTTTATGTGAAGTGTGAACTATGGTTTAGATGGCGAAGATCAGGAGCCTTGCTTCTTAAGTTTATCTTCCTTTTCACATCTTGACTTTTGATTCATTTTCTCATAATTTTTGAACCATACCAAGTGTTTCCTGCTCTCTTTTTTGGACTGAATCTTTCCAATTGGTGCATTTCAACACTTGATGTCATTCATCATAAGCTATCCCAGTTTCCATTTTGCAGGAATTGAAATTGATGATGAGGAGCTAGCTCGATTTGTAGAGCATGTGGATAAGGATAATAACGGAATAATTACTTTTGAAGAATGGAGGGATTTCCTTCTTCTTTATCCCCATGAAGCAACAATTGAAAACATTTACCACTACTGGGAAAGAGTTTGCCTTGTGGATATAGGGGAACAAGCAGTCATACCAGAGGGAATCAGTAAACATGTACATGCAAGCAAATATTTGATAGCAGGGGGAGTAGCAGGTGCAACATCTCGGACTGTGACTGCTCCTCTGGATCGCCTAAAAGTGGTGTTGCAAGTGCAAACAACACGTGCCTATATTATGCCAGCGATAAAAGATATCTGGAAGGATGGTCGTTTTGGGGGTTTTTTTCGGGGGAATGGCATTAATGTGATAAAGGTGGCACCTGAAACTGCCATAAGGTTCTATACTTATGAAATGCTCAAGAATTTCGTTGTCAACGCAAAAGGGGGGAATAAAGCTGATATAGGTACTTCTGGGCGCCTTTTTGCTGGTGGAGTAGCTGGTGCAATTGCACAGACTGTAATATACCCGATGGATCTTGTAAAAACTCGATTACAAACCTATGCTTGTGAAGGTGGAAAAGTTCCAGAGTTAGGAGCATTGTCGAAAGATATATGGATTCAGGAAGGACCACGTGCTTTTTACAGAGGTCTCTTTCCATCCCTCCTTGGGATGATTCCTTATGCAGGCATTGATCTGGCTGCATATGAGACTTTGAAAGATATGTCAAGAATATATATTTTGAATGATAGTGGTAAGTGCTATTAGATTTATATCATTTTCTAGAAAATTTATTTATTCATTTGAGGGAAAAGGTATTTCTTCATATCGGTAATCAGTAATTATGTGATACAAGTTCAAAGACATGATTGTTGGATGCGATGAACTGTTGTGTTCAATGAGGCCTGCTATCAGTTAGCAGGCATATGATTATTATGCACAAAATCACACACTACCTGATCTGTGTAGTTTGAGGGAAAATGTAGTACTAGTAACGATAAATTTTAGCCCTCGTGGTTCAATTGCAGCTGAAAGCGGATTGCTTTTAAACTTTTTTTTTCTATCTTTACAGTGTTTTGAGTAATTGTTATCTGAATCTTTGTTCTGTAGAGCCTGGCCCTCTCGTACAACTTGGCTGTGGGACAATTTCAGGAGCCCTTGGAGCAACATGTGTATATCCCCTGCAGGTTATTAGGACAAGGTATGCTGAACTGGAAGTGCTGTTTCTTAGGCTCTGCATTATTTGTATTTGGAGAGACATATATGGGTTTAACTGAGTCAGATCAATTCTAGAGTCCCCAACTACCCTGGACTTCGCCCATGCTGCATCCAATTGAATCATTGAATTTCTTGGCTTTACAAGCTGGTATTTTGCGGTTCAATTGAAATAGTTGCTATAGAAATTTGGGCTTGTGCCTGCTTGTTTGCATATATGGACAAGTTATCTCCATCACCATTACTATCCTGCAACCCTAATGTAACCTCCAACTTGTCATGCTCACAACCATCGAGACCACTGTTACCTCTGGTGTGTACTGCTTTTACTATCTCCTCCACAAAGGGTAGCATGCATGCCACGGCCATTATCCTACTCCTGGCCCCCCTTCTAGCACCATTTTGTTAACTCCTGATACAGCCTCAACTATTTACCACATCCACCACTGTGTCACTCATATTGTAACCTCTTTCCACACAAAAAGTACGCACTGCCATTATCAGGGATTTATAGAGGGTATGTTTTGGACCACTAAATATTTTTTTCCTCTATTGATTATCTTGTAGTCTGAATCAACATATTCTCCAAGATAGTCTTGTCAACCATATGCAATTATGCATGAAACAGCTAGGACAGTAATACATATTCAATGTTGACAAATTCCTAGCTGCTTAACTGAGTCATACTTGAGAACTTTTGCACATCAAAATAAGGCCCAAGTACCATTGTTTGTTTGCTAATGTTTGCATTTATTTTCAGAATGCAAGCACAGCGTTCTACTGCAACTGCTGGCTATGAGGGAATGTCTGATGTTTTCTGGAGGACCCTAAAGCATGAAGGTGTTTCAGGGTTTTACAAAGGACTCTTTCCTAATTTGCTCAAAGTGGTGCCTTCTGCTAGCATAACTTACCTTGTTTATGAAGCGATGAAGAAGAGTCTTGAGCTTGACTAAGATTGTGCTTCAATTAGATGGCAACAGTAATTATCTCCACGGCTGACTACTGAATTTGTGATGAGGACAACATTGCTACCATGATGATGAAGGTGATGGTGGTTGGGTAGGCCTTTTGATGTCTTAAAAGATGGGTATCAGTCGGCTTTTCCTTCAGGCTATCAAGCAAGTACATTATAAGGGGGTTGACATGATACAAGTGCAGTCTTTGAACTTATAAAATCCTAATATCATCTTCAAATTTATGGGCGCAAACCATCAGGTAAATGCTTATTTACTGGGGGGCATCCATCACAAATTTTCGGTAGAATAACATGTTCAGAGTAAACTGTGAAATCTATGCCAGTTCAGATTCATTCCCCACTTTGCAGCATTTCTTGGGTTGTTTTGCCCATGAAGCAATAACCCCGGTATGTCAAGAGTCAAGACTAAGGTAGTTGTTTTTTCCCTTTTTGTGCCCTAGGATATGACTTGTTATATTGTATGAACATTATTCATTAATGAGTCAACACCAAATATTGGAGTTGCAGTTTTGGGTTAGGTATTTGGACAGGTAAAAAAGAAGACTTTCACTTTGGTTTTGTGGGTATTTGAGCAAGCAAGACCTCTCTCTCTCTCTCTGTACCAACAAGAATACTGCTTGAATTCTAGTTCTATTTGATTGGATTATACTCTTGGTTTGCAGCTTTAAAGGTCAGTTCCATGGAGTCTTGTGTTCTGCCCCTCTAGGCCTTAGGTTCGGTTTGATTCACTTGGTCTGCAACCTATTTTAACTTGCCCTTCTTGATTTGAATCACGGAGACTTGGCTTTTCCTTTCTTTTTTATGGCTATTTATTGAGGTTCTTTAAATCTTAATTGTTTGACTGCACAAGTTGAGATTAATTTTAGTGATTGTTGTAATTCTGCCATAGGAGTATATTTGGGTATTTTGCTGGGTCATTTGCAGTTGCAATTTGGTACTCTTTGTAAACTACTGGAATGGGAGTTTATGCATTTAGTAAAAACTTGGTCAAACTATGTTAGTGGTGGATGCTTGGTAGAGATGGCAGTGGACCTGAGGGGGAGGGGCGTGCAGGGGACAAGCTCTTCACCCCCCCCCCCCCCCCCCCCCCCCGGAGGGGCGCGCAGGGGACAAGCTCTTCACCCCCCCCCCCCCCCCCATCTCAGAAATTTTCCCTTCATCCTCACTCCATCCCCCATGGCAGAGGGACTTTGGAACTCCACCCCCATCTCAAAATTACCATCCATGCCCCCAGCCCAGTCTCCGTCCCGGTCCTTGCCTTGGAAGTTCACTAAACCTAGTTTTGTCCAACCTTTTTTAATCCAAATGAAACAGAAAATTACCAAATGTCTCTTCAATTTGTCAATTCTATGATGCACTAAATTACTGATGAACAGAATCGACAACAACAAATGACTAGATATCATGCTCGCTTTCATCCGCATGAAACTACACAAATTTTTTTTTAAGTCTAAATGGGGTTAGGCTAGGGGTGACCATCGGGGTGGGTTGGCGGGTCAGAATACCTCAACACGAACATGACCCGTTTATTAAACGGGTCGAATGTGGCAAACACGAACACGACCCATTTATTAAATGGGTAACCCAAAACAACAAAGTTAACCTGTTTAATAAACGGGTCGGGTCGACACGATAAGATTACACGACACGGTGACCCGTTTATTAAATGGGTAGACCCAATAACATAGACACGCCGACCCGAGCAGGGCTACATGTGTTGTCGGAAGTACGCCACTGCAAGAGGTGGGAAACCCTCACCGTCTCTGTCATTGCTTTGTCGAGAAGGAGTCGTGAGAGGCAACGATTGAGAAGGACATCATCGCCATTGTCGCTCCTCTGAGCTGGAGAGGGTTTGGTCCATCTTGTTCATCGGAGATCACCTGCATCTCCGACTGCTCTTCTCCCTCTTATTTTCTCAGAGAAACGAAAAGGGAAACCCGATTAGGGTTTCCTTTTCGTTTTACTTGTAAGCATTTATTTAAAAGAAATAATTTCAGTTTTGGTGCTGAATTTTTTTGAAAATTCTAGATCAAGTCTCATATATTATTAATAGGTTGTCCCGAATAACACAATTAGAAACACAAAAATGGGTTGTGGGTTGACGGGTTCGTGTAAACGGGTTGACCCGCCTGCCTAACCCGTTTATTAAGCGGGTTGGCATACCCCTAACACACCCATTTAATAAACGGGTTAGGTGGGTCAACCCATTTACGACACAAACCCGTTTAAGCCAAACCCTAATCCAACTAATTAAGAAGCAGGTTGGGTCAGATTTTGCCACCCCTAGGTTAGGCAGACCCCTACCAGTTATACAACAATACCATTGGGATTTGAACTTGCAACGTCCCAACACAAGGTGACGTGCACTAGCTGCTCCTTCCAGACAAGCGGAGACCCAGTTGGTATGAAACTACAATATTTACATAAGACTCACTTTCATTTGTCCCACAATTTTCTTTTTCAATAGTAGACATAAATTGTTTAAGCCAAAGAAGCATCATGGAACAATATATTTCAATCTCTCTCTCTCTCCAAACACTTCTACTCGAAATTCAACACTTGTCTGGAAGTTGGATTACGGAGTTGGATTAGACTGGCATACAAGCGCAATCAATCCAATGAATTCCGCCCTGGCCATTTCATTGATGTGAAACTCCGGATGTGCACTTGACTGCGTAAGAGAATTAGGTTTAGGTCAGACTTGGACTAGCGATTCTAGTTAAGGGTGTCAATAGGGTTAGGCTTGGTGATAAACAAGGAGGTCCTATTAGAATCTGGGTCAGACTCAAAGGGTCCTATTAATATATGGATTTGGGTATGGCTTGTAAATGTTTGTACCAGACCCAAGCCCGCCCTGTATTCTTACCTAAGCAGCTTGAACGGAAACTGCACCTTGTTTGCAGAAGCGGTCTAGCTATCACGAGCTTTAAAACCGCTCGCTTTGCTTGCTCCCGGCGGAATGGCTTTCTCGAAAACCAGTTCCGACTAAGATTCACAAGTTCTCAATGTAAAAAAGATGAATATTATTTTACCGGGTATGACCTGGGTCTGGTTCATGTTATCCTTATAGGATCCAGGTATGGTTTCTCCTTGTAGGTCCGATGGATTCAGGTCCAGACCTGAGACCAGCATCTCAAATCAAATCTGGATTTGGTCCCACTTGGGTCCGAACTAAACCCTACTCGTTCACACCCATAATTCTAGTTAGAGGTGTCAATTTGTTAATGAATCCAATAGGATATGGGTATGGTAATAAAGAAGGTCTGATTAATAATTTGGTTCAGATCCATAGGTTCCCATTAGTACACAGAGTAGATATGGCTTGTGATATTTCATACCAAACCTGGGTCCAACCTGAGTTCAGATTTTTTAATGTAAAAAAATATTATTTTACCGGGTATGCACTGACTCTGGTTCTTATAATCCTTATAAGACCTAGCTATGGTTTTACCTAGGGGTGGCAATCGGATCGGGTTGGCGGGTCAGCATACCTCAACACGAACCCAACCTGTTTATTAAACGGGTAACCCGACACGACACGGTTAACCCGTTTAATAAACGGGTCGGTCGGGTAAATGGGTTGGCCGGCTAGTGGGCGGGTTGGCAGGTCGGGTTCGGGTAAACGAGTTGAGGGTGGGTCGGGTTCGAGTAAACGGGTTGGTGGGCAGATCGGGGTCGGGTAAACGGGTTTGCGGGCGGGTCGGGTTTGGGTAAACGGGTTGACCCACACGCCTAACCCGTTTATTAAATGGGTCAACCGGGTTGGCATACTCCTAACACAAACCCGACTTGTTTAATAAACGGGTTAGGCGGGTCAACCCGTTTACGACACGAACCCGGCTAAGAAGCGGCTTGGCGGGTCGAGTCAGATTTTGCCACCCCTAGTTTTACCTATGGTAGAATATGAAAACACTATTTAATTGGTAGAAACTATTTGTTGATATATTAAAAATAAAAATATACTTATTATTGAAATTATTATCCAAAAGCATTAAAAACTATTAAAATCTATAAAACGTCGTTTATATATGCTACAACGTGTCATATGGCGTGTCGTGTTGTGTCCCGTTGAAGTAGGACCTAATGAGCATGTCTCATTGACTTGAAACCAAACTGAATCAAGATATAAACTGCTCATCTCATTTCCGAGTAAGCTTAACATCTACTTATGACACTGGTCTGGGGCTCAACAATGTGGCTCGGAAATCCAATCAACTTGGTCTGCCAACGTGACTGATTAGTGATGAAAATATTTGGATACGGGTAAACTGGACTAAATATTGGATCTGAATTTTAAAGAGTGGATCCAGTTTTAGATCTAAATGTGACTTGAATCCCATATTGGATTCATGGATACAGTCATGACTTGAGTTCATCTGGTACTAATGTACTAGCAAGCTCCTCTTAAAATTGACAAACTTTATTGATTTTTACCTCAAAGGTTTAAACTGGTCTAGTCAGAACTAATTTAGAGAGACCGCATCGGGTCAGAGGTAGAGCTGCTTTGGATGCTGTTCATTCATTTCATGAACTGCGGCCAGAATACCATGAATGGATAGGTTGTTCTCACAAATTTTTTGAGTCATTCAAGTTTTAGATGAGCAAAAAACTAAACAAGCCTGCCGTTCATCCGTCTGCCATTCATCCATGTGGTGAACGGGGCATCACCGTCAGATCTGCCACTGACTTGATGCACTCTTCTTCTTTTTTATAGCACCCAGCATGAAGAGTTGGTTGAGCTGGCTCAGCCTGCCATACCTACGGTCGTCATGCTGCAGCGTAAAACTTCCAGGCTGGGACCCCTGCCCCCAAGGCCTATCACTCATGAGAATCAAACCTTGACTGTCCGTCTAGCAGCCAAGGTCCCGCCCCACTACGCCAACCCCCACTGGTGCATATGCACTCTCAAATTTAGAACCAAGTGGGCGATGCATGATGCCCGATCGCTGCAAATTATGTGAATATGTAATTCTGACCCAAATCCCAAAAATGACTAACCATATTTTGTTCCCAATCTGACCCGATTCAAATGTGACTTGCATGTTTCTTATTGGTAGACCCATAACATCTCGGCTATCAGTATCAATCCCGATCCATTATACAGTCACAGGACCGAAAGGATATAGATCCCTCCTAAGTCTAGGTACCTTATTGCTCTACGTATAGTCTTGGACCCATCTGTACCCTAAAAGGTCACCATATTATCCTTAGATTGTAAACCCTGTAAATTTTTGATATTTTTATGAAGAATAAATCAAATTTAATGTTAAAATATTATTTAAACTTAAGATGAAATTTAATTGTAATTCAAGCTTTAATTTAGATTTGGAGTGAATCTCAATTTGAAAAATTATTTTGAATTGAATTTTGATTTTTAATCAAATCTAATCTAAATTTAAGTTGGACTTAATTAAAATTTAATTTGAGTTTCAATTTAGTCAAGATTCATATTGAGTGTGCATTTGAATTTGGAGTCTCATTGAATTTTGATTTTAATTTCTAAAATTTAGATTTAAATTTAAATTTAATTCAGATCTAATAAATAGACTTTGGATATTCTAATTGGATTTGAATTTGATTCGAAATTTCATCTAAACTATAATTAAATTGAATGCCAATTTAGAATTTTAATTATACAATAATTTGAATCCTTGTGAAATTGAATTTATAATTTAAATTGAAGTTGGATGTAATATTTGTGATTTTTTAAAGTATATTTTTAATAAATAAAATAATATTAATAAGAATTTTTATAAGAAAGAAATATAAAAATGCAAATTAGTCTAAGCTAAATTTTAAAAGATATTTTATGAATAACTAAAGTTGATTTTAGTGAAATTCACATTCAAAATTGAATTTATGAAAAATTAGAATTTTAATAGAATAACTGACAAACTTCGTCAAAATAAAGTCAAATAGGAGTTTAGATGATTTTAGGTTTAATTTGATATATATGTAGTGTAATTGTATTAAATTAGAATTGGGTTTTGTATGGATTTGAAATTCTGATTCTAAAATAACATAAAATATTAAATATAGATTTTATAAAATTAAAAACTTAAATTAATTAAGTTTGATAAAGTGGTAGAGGTCCATAGGGTGGGGCGTCCTCCTATGTGGCATCTCATGCTGGAATTAAATTTAAAACTTGTAAGTTAAAAACCTTAGAAAATAATATTTCAAAAATTTCTTAAAAACAAAACAAGTTAAGAATAAAATAAAGAAAAATAAATTCAAAACTTGCCAAAAACCAACACACGCAACTTGTGTGAACTTTTGACTTAAAGAACACATCAGGATGAGACATCCCATCCTAGAAGGTTTTCATGGTTGGACCTTTAAGTAAAAAAAAAATAATAAAAAAATATAGAAGTCAAAACTTACCAAATATGTGGTGTAGTAGTGTTAGGCTAAGTGGTTTTGGGATTTAGAAAGTAAGAAAGCACTAGAAGGGGGTTCATCCCATGCTTGTGGACCCCATGTACTTATGTAAAAATATAAGGTACATAATATAGCTATGTCATATGAATATATATTATAAGATCTAATATATAGCTATGCAATATAATAAGTAAATTAAAAAAAAAATTAGAAAACTAGTAAAAAGCATTTAGCAAAGTTTGGGCTAAAACTTGAGAAATTAGAAAGGTTTAAAAGAGAGGAGAAAAGCTATAAAAAAAGCCTAGAGGGCTCATGACCCCCATATTGGACCCCTTTAGATTTTTTTTCTAGTTCCTTCTCTCTCTCATTATCCCTCTTTTTCTCATCTTCTCTCTTGCTTCTCTTCTTCCTCCATTGGATATAATAGGTTTGGACCTCCATTAAAGGTGTATTGATCAAGGAATTGTGTAGATCGAGCCATTGAATCGGTTGTTTCAACTTTCACACCTACCGATTTCGACAAAATAAGGTAAGGGTTCTATTTGATACTAGTAGATCGGAGCTCATATGCACGAGCATATTTTGAGGTTGAATAGTGTTAAAACTATACATTGATGATCACATATGAGAAGTCGATATCAATTATAACCTATTAAGCATCAGATTGATCTTCAAAAGCGATTACCGAATTCATATACCGATTCAAGTATGGATCGACCATGAACATGGTTCAATGTGAAACTGAGTTCATATGTGTATATGGTCATTGCGTTGTTCAAAAATAATAATAAATGCACTATAGAGCTTAATCAAGTATTTCGGGCATGGCTAATTGGTCAAAACCGATCGTACGAGGGATCACGAACTGATCTACTTGTAGACCAGTTCTGATAAATGTTGGAACAACATGACCAAACCTTAGTGGATTGGGTCGATTGAGTTCCTAACAAATATATATATATATATATAATTTATATGTAGTATGGAGAACACTGAAAATGTTTCTAATAAAAGTGTTTTCATGATGAAGGCCTACTTGTTCGTCTAAGTGGTTGTCTGTGTGACTGTCATAGTCATGATCCCATGCTAATAATATATGTAGTTATGTAAGAATGTGTGAAACAAACCATGGATTCAGACCATGACTATGATGCAAGATTTGAAATAAAAATATTTCAAAATGATTTTTTTAAACCGTTTTTTAGATAACCCATGTATCTTGCGAATTTTAGTCCTTATGCTTACTAAATTATCTTTGTCATATGCTGATATTATGGAACTGATATACTTGTGGGAATACATGTTTTCAGTTCGTCATAATTGATAAAAGAAAAAAAGACTGAGAAAGAATACTTCAAGTTGTTGTTTCTAAAAGTAAAATCAGTATTTCGATAGAAAATACTTGTGATTATTGCTTCAAAATCATTGGTGACTTTGAATGAATTAAATTGGGGTTATGTTTAACCCCGACCCATAAAAAAAAAGAAAACAAAAATTATAGATTTTATTTGAATATCAGTGAAAAGAAAATAAGAAATATATGTTGATAGTTTCACCTGAATATGTTATTCTCGTGTAAAATCTGACATTGATCCGTTAAATCGACTGTCTCTCTCGTTCATAAAATTTTTTATGAGCGATTTATAGCATTGAAAAGTCAACAAAATTTGCATATTCTAGTATAAACTTTATTATCAGACTATGATATAGTAGTGTCAGTCAAAGCATTTGAGCAGATATGGGCCTAAATAGGTCCTGAACTGGCTATGGACCAGTTAAGCAATGCATGAAATGAATGTATGATATGAGCCTATGTTTTTAAATGCTAAATGAACATGCTATTGCAACATAGAATGTATTTATGCAGGTACTAAGCGCCTAAAGGGGCATGACACGAAAATGCTAATTTCTACATGCTTATGATTGAATGCACATTGCTATTGAAGTGCATGTGTTGTGCATTATGTTGTTTACGTGATTGCGTATGGATGCATATAATTAATCATGATCAATGCCTATAAATGAATGCATAAATGAGTTTGATATGTTACAAATTGTACATGTGACATGATAGTATATTCGGCATCAAATTCTGCATCCATGAGCTCAAATTGAAAACTTGACTTTTAAATTAAATTCATTTTATATGTGTATTGATAAACAATAAAATTAATGAATTAAAAGAATAATTATGTGAACATTAATTTTATTGGGGTTATAATGAGAGAATAAGTGGTACTCTAAGCTTCGTGGAATATATTTTAAGCACAAAAAGGTGCGTCTCTTCAACCATGAAAATAGGAGAAGGCATCCATATTAGCCGCGGGATGGTAGGTCACAAAACTCATTAGTGAAAGTCTAATGCATTAAGATGAAAGTGTTGATAGCTCTCTTTCGAGTAGGTCGTCTTTCACCTAGGACTGATGAAATGTGTTCGATCATAGTTAAGCCATAAATTGTTTGAATATACATTCTTGAGTTGTAGTCTTGATTCAGGTTAAGCTTATGTAGTACCCATAGGGCTAAGAAGTGAAAGCCATAATTGCTTGTCTATTTAGTTAAGCATGACATGCATCACGTAAAAAAAAACTTAAATAAAGACATTTAAAGTCACTTATGCATGAAAGATATCTTGTTCTGCAATGATAAGTGCATATATTAATTACCTGCTCATGCATAAGATTATAACTATTTATGAATGATATTTTTGTGACTGTGATGATATGCATACTTGAATGGATAATTGTTTGCATATTTGTGCGAATTTATGAGAATATGATCATGTATACCTGAGTTGGATGTTTATATGTTTTGATAGTTGAATGCATGGTAGTATGTCTCATGTATATTGATTTTGGTTTACCTGTATTGGTATTTCTTACTGGGCTTTCACAAGTTTGACCCATTTTATGAGTTTTTCAGATAAAATATGATGTATAGCTGCACAACGAATGCGGGATGCTGAAACAACGTCGAGAGCCAATATTTTTTTTAAAGATAGTTTTAAATATATATTAATCATTATTTTAGACTAAAAATTCTTTGATGTAAATTTAAATTACTGAGATTGAATTAAATTTTAATAGTCAATGTTATTAGCATTTTATTCCAGTTATGGTGATTGTTGGTACTCTAACCCGCCTAGAATGATTAACTTAAAAAAAAAAGATTGTTTATATTGTTTTAAATAAAAAATTATAAAATTTGTTAAATTTAAATTTAATTTTTGGACCGTTATACAAATAATCTGATTCTGAACCCAATTTCACACGAATAATACCCAAATTCAGGTCAGATACCGATTTCTGCCCCTATCCATTGAAATCCCTAAAATACCCGACGACCAACCGCCGCAACACAATCCAGCTCCCTGTCAAGAGTGACGCGAGCGAACGGCTGAGATCAAAACGAGCTTCATCGGACGGACGAGAGCCCGCCTATTTTCCCTATAAATAGCCCCAAACCCCCTCGTCGCAACCCTATCCTTCGCTATTTCTTCTTCCTCTTGAGAATTGCGTCAGGAGAAATTCTCACTAGGGTTTCTCCGATCTCGCCTCCAAGATGGTTCTCTCTCTCTCTCTCTCTCTTTTTGCGCTTTTTGATTTGTTATCTCGATCTTTCCTTAATTTCCTCGTTTCTTATCACTACGTTTTCCCGCTCCTTAGGTGCTCTCGAACGATATCGATTTGCTCCACCCTCCGGCGGATTTGGAGAAGAGGAAGCACAAGCTCAAGCGCCTAGTTCAATCACCGAACTCCTTCTTCATGGTAACGATTTGGACTTGGTGCGACGTTTCTGATTGTTCTTAGGTGTTTGGGTGATAAGCGGGATAAGCTGGGAAATTGCATTATCATCTATAATATAAGATCCCACCTTCTCCCGTTCATCTGGATAAGTGGTTGCATCTAAACACCGTTAAAGAAATTTTAGGGTTTAACGAGGCGGAAAGGAAGACGAGTCTCTTTGTTTGCGTTTTTTATTTATCAAGATCCATTTTTTTGGGTGTTGTAGGATGTCAAATGTCAAGGATGCTTCAATATGTAAGTTTTGATTATCTGCCTTGCTGTTTGTTTTTTCTTGGTTGATTTGGGATCATGGTCTTCTTTTGGTGATCATGTGCTGTGTGTTTTGATGGGTTTGTGTTGATTTATTTTTGGGTTGTAATTGCAGAACGACTGTGTTCAGCCACTCTCAGACAGTAGTAGTCTGCGGGAATTGCCAGACGGTCTTGTGTCAGCCGACAGGAGGCCGGGCGAGGCTAACAGAGGGCTGTTCTTTTAGGAAGAAGGGGGACTGAGACTTGAATATGTCGTCTTGTTTTCGTCTATTCGGTCGGTGAGTTGAGATAATGCGGGTTTTGAAAGAGAAGTGGAATGGGTTCCATTATGCTCTTTGTGATCACGTTCGTGTAAGGGTGACTTCTCTTGTTTAGCTTGTCTGTGTTCGTGAGGCGTGCATTCCTTTTGTATGCTTCCGAGTTGGTCTTTGGGTTTTATGAGTACAGGAATACTGTTGACTGTTTGTTTTTCATTTTTGGGCTAGAGTTAGCATTTTACTTTGGCTTCTACATTAATTTTTGACATGATCATTGCTCTCAAATAGAAATTTCGTAATGTCTTATTGGGTTGCATATTGTAACTGGATTCATGTCTGCTTGTGAGCTACACTTTTTTCTGAATCTTCATTTGGTCCTTTCTTTATGTTGGCCCAAGGGGTATTTGTTAAAAGTAAACCTGTTCCTGAGATCTTTCTAGCCATTTGAAATCAGCGCCAACAACCCTTCCCCATCTTCATTTTTGTTTTCTGGTTTGGCAATGAGTTCAGTGGTTATTAACTCCTTCCCATCTGGATCTGGCATATCATCCTCAGGCTAGTTCCGATGGAGCTTGCACATCATCTTACATTGGAACGAGCATTGTCCTATCACTGAGTTGAGCTTTGCAGTATCTACCTGAGGTTTGATTTCGTTGACATTCCAAAACACAACATGATGGTAACAGTTTGCCCCATCTTGTAATTCAGGCTATCCTATTTCAATACATAATAACAACCCTGTCGCACCTCGTAAGATTATGCCTGTTGAGGGGTCGTTGGGGTGAGTCTCACCTTACAAGTTGAGTGTAGCCTTCCAAGGCCTGGATTTTATTGGGCGTGGCATAAGTCTGGGTGCATTGTGAGCCCCATTGACTTGCTAGGACAAGTAATCAGGCTGGTGTGGCTGAAGCTGAACTGATTGGCAGCACAATGTACCCAACTTTTAGGCTCCTTCCCGTGGCCCACTCTTCGTTCCATCAATCAAACGGAGACTGTGATTTTCGATTGGATGCTCTATGCTGTGTTTGAATTTTGTAATTAATGACAAGTTTGTTGTGTCATATTCTTTTCTCTTTTCTGGTTTGCTCGGAAGTATTTGATGATCTCTCATGTCCTTAAATCTGTTTCCAGACATTTAGTTTTCATGTTGTGGTTGTAGTTAGGGGTTCATTCTTTACTGATGAGAATATGTTCTTGAAATTACTCCTAGGTGCTCACCTAGTTGACCTGAGTGCAGGCCTAGCACCTAGCATGGGGTACCTGCTATTCATATTCTTAAAATATTATAACATCATTTTAGATATATATCTTCCAAATGGAAGAATTCCATTAAGGATCCTACCTTGTGCCTGATTCCAAAACAGTCCCACGGTTTCTGAAATCCCATTTTTTGTAAAGACTTTTCAGGACCTACCCTTTCACTGAAACCCTCAAATAGAGACCTGAGGTTGATTTCATGGGTAAGATCCACGTGGAATATAAATTTCACTTTGGCTTGTTATGTATGTTTTGCCTATTTTATTATACGGTAAGGCATTTTAGTAATTTTATGATCCACAACTTGATTTATTTTAGTTGTTCTGACTGAGGACTCTATTTGACAATTTCATTGAAAATTTAGGTCCTGAAATGTCCTTTTAGAAAACATGGGATGCTCTTTGGAATATCAGGTAAAAGTTAGGTCTCAATGGAATTTTTTCCTTTTAAATATTTAATATTTTAATTTTTGTAATGCTTATTATTTTTATATATTTAAAATAATTACAGCTTTTTTAAGTCTCCAGGTGATGCCTAGGCCTAGGAGGGCCAAAGCCTAAGCACCACTAGCAAATATGACTTATAGGGATGATTTAACATGCAAAGGGTATTGCCCATGTGTTTTTTAGTTCGACTTGCAATCCTATTTTTTGTAGCCAGGCATATTGTGTTCGTTTCTCACTGGGATTTTCCTGTGACTTGCCTGGTGAGTGTGCCTGTTTATTAGGCTGCTACCGAAGGTTTACTATCCAGAAGGCTCCAGTGGGCTCCGTTCCTAGGCGGTTGTCATCAAAAATAAAAAAGGGAACATCTGCATATACTTTTTATCAGGCTAGAGGAACCTAACGCATCTGTAATCGCATTCGATTGGAATTAGTGTGTATAGGTAAGCATGCTTCTGCTTGTGTATCTGCTTTAGGCATGCATCCTTTTTGCTGTAATTATAGATTAATAATATTTATACCAGAGGTTGTTAACTATTGCAAATAATCATTTTATTATTAGCCATAATAAGGAATAAATAATAGGAATTTTACATGTTATAGAAAATCTCTAGAACAGAGGTCTAAAAGGGTTATCAGAACGATGGTAAGTGGAATGCAAGTCCGTTAAGGTCCTAAATGAAGACTGTATTGTTAGTGCAGAAGACCTGGCAGTAATGCAATTCATTAAAGTTTCAGACATTGAGTCCTTTTTCTTATATTTACTGAAGATCAAGTAAATGTGGCTGAGTGGCATATCGTTAGATTTAATGTTATCATTAGTATCGAAGACCATTAGTATTGTGAATGTGGGTTGGAAGAGAGAATATGGTTAGTTTTAATGTCTTCAATAGCATTAAAAACCATCTGTATTATAAATGTTGGTTGGATGAGGTTTATACTGGTAACACTAATGATACAATAATACCTTGTGATTATGAAAGGAGGTAACAGGAGGAGCCAATTATCGACTTGGAGGGAAAACCATAACCAGAGAGGTTAACGTGTTGATTAACTTTGTTTCTAGCTGTGGAAAGCATATGGAAAAATAAGATTGTCAAGGGTGTAATATTGGACGTTAATCTCATGATGATGGCGTGTCCTTTTTATGCATTTGTTAAAATGTAAACAGCACATATATAATAATAATATTATAATATTATTATTAATATATATTTTTGTATTTATACTTTTTTATTTTTTTGTAATTTTTCTTTTTGTTTTTGGTATCTAGTTCTATTAGAATAGATACATCTAGTTTGGTCAAGTTCTGGTTGGATCTTGACCAACTTTATAGTTGTTGGAACTCGTCCAACGGCTAGAATTCTAGCTGTTGGAAGTTCCAACAGCTAGAAAGGGAGAGCTCCTTATGAGCTCTCCTTAATACTCTTGTATAAATAGGGGTGCATCCCCTTGTGTAGATTATTCCTCTAAATGCTTTTTAGGCATTTTGCTCTCATAAATTAAGTGTTATTTATTTTTATGCTTTTTCATTTATACCCTTTTATGAGTCTTGTCTAAAGTATCTTTTAGATACTTCCTTTTGAGTAGATTCAAGTGCATTCGTGGGGCCTACCATTTTATTAGATGGTATCAAAGCTACAAAACTCTTAGATCCCGAAAACTTTCACCTCGATTTTCGTGCCTCTTGTGTAAAGGTGTGTTATTACCTTGTTCTTACAAAAAGTGTTTTGTCACTTGCAAAGGAATGTTTCATCACTTGCCAAAAGAGTGTTTTATCACTCTTCTATCCACTACAAGAGGATCCTTTTGGAGAAAAGGACTTGAGCAACAACATTGTATTGTATGCCTTTGTCCATTTTTCTTTATTTTCCTTTTTTTCTTCTTCTCACTGTCTTTTTCACACCCTTCTTCTCACTATGTAATTATGTGATGTGAGCCTCATTTATGACGCACCACATATGGGGAAAAGGCTTATCGGGAATAGTGGAGGGTTCCGATTCAAAACCTAAACTATCTCTCACCAAAAAAAGAGGGTGATAAGGAAGTCCCTCTAACGAAAGAGGAGAAGACTAAGGCTCTAGCCTCTTATAAAAAGAAATGGAAAGAGTGGAGGATGAGGCATGCAAAGATAATGTCATGACTTATTAATAGCGTAGACATTAAAAAATGTTCTAGCCTCGCTAAATTTGAACATGCCGATAAGGCATGAGAATACTTTAAAAATATGTATTCCCTTAAAGATATTGCCCATGTGTGTAATCTTCAAGAAAAAGTTCGGACATTAACTCAAAATGACAACTATTCGTGAATATTATAATGAGTTCTCTGAACTTTGGGAAGAGTTGGCTATTCTAGAGCCAAAATGGCATTGCACCAAAGATATCGAGCTTCGTAAAAAACAACTTGATATGAAACACTTTTACCAATTTGTGAATGGATTAAGGCCGGAATTTGAATCCACCAAGTCGGCTCTACTTCATCGTGGTAAAATCCCTACTATTGTGGATACTATTGTGTATACTATTCAAGAACTAACTTTGGAGGAAAATCGTCTTAGAAAGAGTACTCCAAAAGTTGATGATGATTCAGTTCTAGCTGTGTCTAGACTAGGGAATCATACTCGCACTTATAGGCTACCTCATTTTCGAAGACAGAGTGGTGAGTTTGATAAAAGAAAAGTTATGTCACCATTGTCATGAACTAGGGCACTATAGGCCTCAATGTTCGAAGCTAAAAAAGAGACGAAAAGAGGGTTGTATCTGTTGAAATCGATCCAAAAGATCAAGATGCACCATGTTTTCATGGCTCAACTGATGAAGATTCTTCAACCTCTTCTCAAAGGAGTATCTTCTTCGACTGAAGCCTCAACTGGAGCGGGAGTTGCATCTGTATTTGGTCCAAGTAGCTTTCCTTGGCTCTTAGATTCTGGTGTTTCATTTCATATGACCCAAAATGCTAAATGTTTATCCGAATGTCTTAAAAATAACTCAAGTATATCAAAAGTCTTTACAGCAGATGGAACATCTCTTGAAATAAAAGGAATATGATGTTTTGAAAGTTTTCAAAAATCCAAAACTTTTTGTATTCCAGAAGTTAGACATATCCCAAAAATAAATTTGAACCTTTTATCTGTTTCACAAATTTCTGATTATTGATGTAATATATCCTTCTCTTCTGATGGTTGATGGATACATGATTGCCAATTAGGGAGGCTGATTGGGGAAGGCCATAGAGAAGGAGGACTATATTACATGGACTTTTTGGAACTACCAAAGAATGTATTTTGTTTAAATGTTCAGAAATTAGAAACAAAATTATGGCACAAAAGACTTGGCCATCCTCATATGTCAAAAATCCAATACTTCCCAAATTTAGGAAAATTTTGCAAATATGAAAATTTTGCTTGTAAAGACTGTATTCTTGGTAAAATGAAAAAATTATTTTTTTCTAGTAGAACCTTTGTCTCTACAAAACCTCTTGAGTTAATACATTCGGACGTTTGGGGACCCACACAAGTTATCTCTAAAGGTGGTTATGCGTATTATGTCATCTTTGTTGATGACTTTTCTAGACACACTTGGATTTATTTTCTTAAACATAAATCCGAAGTTTTTGCTCACTTTCAAATATTTCATAAAATGGTCAAAAACAAATTTCAAAATAATATTTCTATTTTTTGCACCGATTCAGGGGGAGAATTTATGTCTAGAGAATTTAAAAACTATCTTAATCTATATGGCATTACTCATCAACGATTATGCCCACACACCTCTTAACAAAATGGTATTGCAGAACACAAGCATCGTCACATTATGGAAACCACTCGGACTTTGCTAATTGCAAGTCAAGTTCCAAAAGGTTTTTGGGCTGAAGCTACTCTCTCTAACTGCCACCTATCTCATCAATAGAATGCATCTTCTTCATTAAAAAATATATCTCCAATTGAAAAACTTTATGATTTAGCTTCAGACTACTCTAGATTAAGAGTTTTTGATTGCTAATGCAGCGTGGGGAATCATGTCACACGTGACGCAACGAAGATCACTTGTAACAAGGCACTTTGATGCTGAGGAAATGAGAATCACGATTGCTCCAGTCGTGCGATATGCTAGGAGTGCTGATGACGACCACCATAGAATGAACGATGGATGTTTTATTTTTCAATAATAATTCAATCGAACAATGAAATGGAATGAAATAACAAATAGGAAGCGAAAACAATAAACAAAGGGCTTATGAGCGGCTGCTGCCGACTGCGCGTCAAAAGGGAAACTCAGATTAAGAATAAAAATCAATCTTCTATGTCTCACGCAACCCTAAAACAGGGTATTAATAGGGCGTGACTTGATCTGGGTCTCAGGTCCAGTCCTTGGACCCGAGACAACTCGTTGTTGCTGATGGATCTCAGTGCTGTCAATGTGCGGTGCTGCTTTCAGCCTTTGCTCGCCTTGCGTAAGTGCATATTGGCACCACGTCCTTGTATCGTGGCACCAGACTCACGATCGGATCCATTGTCTAAGTCCGATCGTCCACCCCATTAGTGCCGAGATCCTTGGACATGCCCGAGTCACTATGTGTAGACCGGATCCGGTTCTGCTCTGCATCATTCTCCTCTGGTTGGGAAGAAGTTGGCTTTGATGACTTGTTGTCACCACAGTGAGCATATAGATCAAACACATTGAAGATAGGCGAAATGTTCTAATCTTTGGGCAGTTCAAGGAGGTATGCATTCAGACCTAATCGTCGAAGGACCTTAAATGGGCCATATTTCTTAGGACTCAATTTACCATAAGTACCCACTGGGAAACGCTCTGGATGCAGGTAAACCCAAACTAACTGACCAACTTGAAACTCGACATCTCAACGACTTTGGTCTACGAAAGCTTTGTAAGCTTCGTAACTCTCAACGAGTTTGGCTCGGACTTGCCTATGTATATCACGCATGTATTCAATGACATCAAACGTGTCTGGGGTTGGGTCTGGGAGACTGGACACAGGTGCTAGATCTACTACATGGGTAGGTGATCGATCATAAACCACTTGAAACAGAGACTTGCCCGTGGACCGGTTGATGGAACTGTTATATGCGAACTCGGCTTGCGGCAAGACTAGGTCCCATGTTTTAACATTCTCTCCAACTAGACTCCTTAGCAAGTTCCCTAGGGTGTGGTTCACGACTTCGGTTTGGCCATCGGTTTGCAGGTGGTAAGCACTGCTGAACTGGAGCTTGGTTTTCAATAAGGCCTATAACGATTTTCAAAAATGGCTCATGAAGTGCGTGTCTCGATCTGAGGTGATCGTGTGGGGCAACCCATGAAAGTGGACCACGTCCTTGAAGTAATACAAGGCTACTAACGAGGCATCAGTGGTTCGCTTACATGGAACAAAGATAGCCCATCTTGGAAAATCGGTCAACCATAACTAGGATGGAATCAAAATGACACGAAGTTCTGGGAAGACCCACAATAAAATCCATGAAAACATGTTCTCAAGGTCGCTCAGGGATGGGCAACGGAGTATACAAACCACTGTTCTGACGTCGACCCTTGGACACTTGGCACACTCGACATTTTTGAACAAACTTGACAACATCTTTACGCATTTTGGGCCAAAAGTATCATTTATCTAACAGTGCGAACGTCTTATCATGTCCAAAATGCCCAGCTAGTCCCCCTTCATGTAACTCAAAAATCAACTGAAGTCTAAGAGAGAAAGCATGCACACATAACTTATTACCTCGAAAAAGGTAACCATTATGTATACTAAACTGTGGGTCAGCTGTGCTATCAGGGAGTGACATCCCCTTTCCAGACTTGCTGGAAACCGGGGTTCGTCGGGTACAATTCCTTGCACTGCTCGAACCCAATGACCTGCACATACATAATAATCAAAAGGCTATTCTTCCTGCTAAGTGCGTCAAGTACCTTGTTTAGAGTACCTGATTGATGGCGAATAGTGAAGGTGTACTCTTGCAAGAAACTGACTCACTTGGCATGACGAACACTCAACATTTTTTGACTGTTCAAATACTTTAACGCCTCATGATCCAGGTACAAGACAAACTCCTTATAAATAAGATAATGCCTCCAATAACGAAGGGCTTGTACCACGGTATAAAACTCGACGTCTAAGTGCAGTACTGACACCTAGCTTGAGTCAGCTTTTCACTAAAAAAAGCAATGGGTCTGTGGTTCTGAGTCAAGACTGCACCAATTCCCACTTTAGAGGCATCACACCCAACCTCAAAGACTGCGCTAAAATCAGGAAGGGCTAAGACGGGGGCACTAGTCATTTTCTCTTTGATGAGCGTGAAGGCCTTTCCCGCAGCAGACGTCCAATGAAAACTAGTCCTCTTTAGGCACTCTGTGATAGGGGCCATGAGGGTGTTGAAGTTTCTCACAAAACGGTGGTAGAAAGTGGCTAACCCGTGGATACTTCGGATCTCTTTTATAGTCTTAGGGCTGGGCCAATCTACAACCGCACAGACTTTGGCGGGATCCACCTTAACTTCATCAGACAACACGATAAAACCTAAAAATACAACACTTCACGTCATAAACTCACACTTCTTGGCATTGACATATAACTTCTCCTTCCGTAAAATTTCTAAGACTTGACGCAAATGACTCAAATGACCAGACAAAGACGAACTATAAATCAGAATATCGTCAAAATACACAACAACAAACTTCCCTATACAAGAACACAATACTTGGGTCATCATGTTCATGAAAGTACTCGAGGCATTTGATAGCCCAAATGACATGACTAACCACTCATACAATCCATCACGTGTCTTGAATGCCGTTTTCCACTCATCCCCTTCTCGAATACGGATTTGGTGGTACCCACTTTTTAAATCAATTTTTGAGAAAATAGAGGCACCGGCCAACATATCAAACATATCATCCAAACGAGGAATGAGAAAACTGTATTTGACCATAATGCGATTTATCGCTCTAGTGTCAACACACGTGCGCATGAACCCATCTTTCTTAGGAGTGAGCAGGTTGGGTACTGCGCAAGGGCTCACACTCACGAATAAAACCCTTTTGCAGTAACTCCTGAACCTGCTTCAACTTGGCATGCTCGGATGGGTTCATGCGATACGCGGGGAGGTTAGGGAGACTCGATCTCGAGACAAAATCAATAGCGTGCTGCATCACCCTCATCGAAGGTAGACAGACCATCAGGAAGGTCGTCTGGCATAATATTGCAAAACTCCTCGACAAAGGGCATGATGTCCGCAGAAACGAGCAGCGACATACTCATCAACGACTTAGCCACCAAGGCATAACAATAACCATCCTCCCGACAATGATTCAAGAAAGATTGGTAAGATAGGCCCGCCAGCCGGGGAACTCGCTCAGGCTTATCCATAGTGGGAAAATCGGTCTCCTTGATAGGGAGAAGAACAATTTTATGACTCTTAAAAATAAATGAGTACGTGTTCTTGTGACCATCATGAACGGTTTTGCGCTCAAAGTGCCAGGGACGTCCCAACAGAATGTGACACGCACTCATAGGGGCTACATCACACCACACCTCATCGTGGTAATGCTCTCCCATGGAGAACCGAACTAAACAACGCTGGGTAATAGGAATCTCGTTTTCTCTTTTGAACCATGCCATCTTGTATGGTTGTGACAATTTCTCCGTTTTCAGGTTCAGGGTAGACACGACACTCTCGAACACCATATTCTCACGCCCCAGTATGAATTATAACATCACATGGATGCCCCTCACAGTTGCATTGAGTTCTAAAAATGTTATTCCGCAACCATTTTGCAGGGGTCGACTCTCGAGGCGTGGTCAAAACATGACGGATAGGCAATAAATTTTTGATGTTGTCGAACTCTACGACTTCCCTCTTGTCATTTCCTTCAATCAACGACTGACCCTCACTCTCACTATCAGACGCTGACTCAACAATAGCCTCGACGAAATGGGTGTTCTTGCTTGCAGTGGGGCACTTGGACACGACATGACCTAACTCTTGACACCTAAAACAACGAATGTTAGACTCACTAGGCTTGGCCTTGGATTTGGTATGGTACGCGGGTCCGGACTGGTCGGGTTTACTAGGATCTACTCTAGGGGTGGATTTTGAGTCTTCCTTCCTAGGGGAACTCGCTCCTCTGGTTGGAAAACTCAACTTGGGTCGACTGGACTGGTCACTACGGGAGGTCCTATATTCCTGCCTCCTTTTCAATTTTTCCTCCACATTCATGGCATAACTGCTGGCCTGATTCAATGACTCGATTGTGACACAATTGAAATCATCAAAAATAGCAGGACGAAGATTAAAAATATACCTCGTGACCTGCTGGTGGGTGGTATCCTCAATCTGCACTCGCAGGGATAGACGATGAAACTCAACAGTGTACTCCGCCACGGTACGGGTGCGTTGACGCATGGTCATGTACTCCTTGTAGGCTTGCTCGGCGTGGTTTGAAGGCATGAACTTTGACTGCATCTTCTCTCATGTTTGTACACGCTCTAGTCCCTGTCGCTCCCTTGACCTCTGCAGCTCAACCCAACATGTCTGTGCTAGGCCCCTCAACGAGTTGACGCTAGAGAGACACGACAATGCTCAACTACAGTGTGGTGGTCGAAGAAAAACTGTACGGCATAGGACCAGTCGAAGAACTGCTCTACATTGAATCGTCCTGCGAACTCCGGAAGGTCTAGCTTCACCTCGTAGATGGAGGGGTGCTCTGGTGCTCTCTGCTGACGAGTTTCCACCATTCCTGCGGGGTACTCGTTTTAGAAAGCGTTGTCATCCAACATTGCTTCATCACCCTCTTTGCGGTACTACTCGCCTGGATATTGGTGCTGACGAACTCCAACGACGTGTGGTCGATGCTCAGGTCGCACTAGTCCTTGTTGAATTTGCATGACGGTTGCTGAAAACTGCCTCGGTCTGGCTTGCCTGTGGGTGAGAGCCATATGTGGCCGACGTTGTGGCACTAGTATGACAGGAGGTCCTACTAAAGGTAGACGGGTTGGTCGGGTCTCAGGCTCTAGGTGGGTAGGAAATGGATAATATGGGTTTGGGTTATGAGTTGGGTTAGTGTAGGGGTATTGGGTCGGGTATGGTGCTGGGCTCTGGATCGGGGATGGGTTAACGGATTGGGTCTAGTACGGGTATTGGGTTTGGTTGGTGTAGTATTGGGATGAATCACCCGATTGGATTTGGATCAAGTCAAGTCCTAAACTATTCGTCGGAGCTAGAATGGGGTAGGTAGGATCACAGATGGTTTGAACTCGACCCTTGATTCATAATAAGGGTCTGGTTTTGACCCGGCTCAAATTCAAATTGGAGCTCCGTTCGGGTCCGATATGGGTTTGGGTCGGCAGGAGATATGAATTTGGATTCAAAAGTAATAGGTTGGATCTGGTTTGGGGCGACCCGCGAACCGGACCCAACTGGGTAAGTCGGGTAAAGGGTTTCGAGGCCCGGACCTGTTCCTTGGGACCCAAAGGATGGTCCCCGGAATCTGGGTCTGGGTCTCGCTGTCACATAGTCTGGTTCGGACCCTCGCGGGTTCAGACCCATCCATGGGGACCCGGTACCCCCAGCACGCTGGTGGGCTGCAACACGCACGTGCACGGGTAAGCAGGCCGGGCCGGCCTCGACCCTGGTTGACGTTGCTATGCCAACAGCCTGGCCCAACGTCACGCTGGGGCCTTGCGAACCAGGCTCAAGCTGCGACACAAGCCCAACAACACTAGGCCATGCCTGCGCACCCAGGCCGGTGTTGGGAGGCCCTTCAATGCCCCCTTGGGTCGGCTGGAGGGCTTTGACCGCTCGAGTGTTAGCGTGCCAAGGTTCAGGAACGATACCCCCAGCTGGAACATCATGCGGTCGACATCTCTGCGCAGGCTTGCCTCGGAGCCATCCGGTTGCACAACAACTTGGTGGGGGTTCGGGTGGACCGGTTCAAGCGCCACCGCGGCTTTGCAGTCTTGTTGCCCAACCCAACACTTGCTTTCATCATGGCCGTTGCGGGCGTCTCCACCGACGATTCGAGAACAACAAGCTGATCTTCGATTCCATCAATACGTTTTGACATATCGGCTACATCCTTGCTTGCGCACAGTAGGTTTTCTTGGATCTTCATTATCATGTCGAACATCCGCATCATCGGATCTTCAGTGCCAGTTTCCTCCCGCTGTTTTCCACTTGTAGGAACGTTCCTTGCCTCTTGAGCCATGCCGCTGACGAAGCAGGAAAGCTGTGCTCTGATACCACTTTGATGCAACGTGGGGAATCGTGTTACACGTGACACAACGAAGATTGCTTGTAACGAGGCACTTCGATGCTGAGGAAACGAGAATCACGATTGCTCCAATCGTGCGATATGTTGGGAGTGTTGATGACGACCACCGTAGAATGAACGGTGGATGCTTTATTTTTCAATAACAATTCAATCGGACAATGAAATGGAATGAAATAACAAATAGGAAATAAAAACAATAAACAAAGGGCTAATGAGAGGCTGCTGTCGACTGTGCGTCAAAAGTGAAACTCAGAGTAAGAATAAAAATCAATCTTATGTGTCTCACACAACCCTAAAACAAGGTATTAACAGGGTGTGACTGGATCTGGGTCTCGGGTCCAGTCCTTGGACTCGAGACAACTCGTCGCTGCTGATGGATCTGGGCGCTGCCAATGTGCGGTGCTGCTTCTAGCCTTTGCTCGCCTTGCGTAAGTGCGCAGTGTCGCCACATCCTTGCATCGTGGCACCGGACTCGCGATCGGATCCATTGTCTGGGTCCGATCGTCCACCACATTTGTTCCTAGATCCTTGGACATGCCCGGGTCACTCTGTGTAGACCTGACCCGGTCTTGCTCTGCATCAATGTTTTGTATTTACAAACAAAAAAGACAAATTCTCCCATTGTGCAATCCCAGGTGCCTTTTTAGGACATGCTTAAAATAAAAAAGGCTACAAGTGCTATGATCTTCAAAATGATAAATTATATGTATCAAGAAATGTGTCTTTTCTAAAAAAAGAAAGTTCTTTTGAAAGTGAAAAATCCAAAGATATTATTGAATATTTATTTTTAATCGATTTAACTTCAAAATTCAATGAAGAGGATTTTGAATATAACTTTGACAATGATCAAAGTCCTATTATTTTTATTTTTTAAAATGATAGCAAAGACCAAACCATTAGAGATGTGCGTTAGAAAGGTTTTTTGAAGTTCCCCCTTATAGGACTTCTAGAATTTCTCGACCTCCCGAAAAATTTGTCTCTTACGAATCTTTTTTACCCTCGTATAGGGCAGCCTTTGCATTAATCTAATCCTATGTTGAACCTTCCTCCTATTTTGAAGCTAAAAACCATGAAGAATTGATTGAAGCTATGAAAACAGAATTGGATGCATTAGAGAAGGCCAACACTTGGTTCATTAAAGATCTTCCTCTCGGAAAGAAACCTATAGGCTGTAGATGGGTTTATAAAGTCAAAACCAAAAGTGATGGGACCCTAGAAAGATATAAGGCACGACTCGTAGTCAAAGGTTATGCTCAAGAGTATGACATTGACTACGAAGAAACCTTTGCCATTGTGGCCCGTATGACCACTGTTAGAACTTTAATTGCTTTGACTTCTATAAAAAATGACCTATATTTCAAATGGATATAAAAAATGCTTTCTTAAATAGGAGTATTGTTGAAAAAGTCTACAGGTATTAGTATTCCTTAGGGTAAAACACTTCGTCTTGAGAAGGCATTTTATGTCCTCAAACAGATTTAGTTATGTTATCACTGATATTGGATTTCATTCTTGTTTGACTGGCACTATTTGTTTATTAAGCAATCTGATGAAGGTATCATCATCCTTCTTCTTTATGTGGATGATCATCATTGTAGGTGACAAATAGGGAGTTACCAATATCATAACTCTTCTTAAAACTCATTTTGAAATGTCTGATCTAGGATTATTGAGATACTTTTTAGGAATAAAAGTTGCTTATTCCCCTCGTGAGTATTTGATATCTCAATCTAAATTTGCTTTTGATATTGTTTTCAGGTCTAACATTACATTCTGGCATTACAGATGATAAGAAGGTGGACACTCCAGAAGTGGTCAATGTTAAAATAAAAATTGATGATGGAGAGCATCTTGATGGTCCCACTCTATTCAGAAAACTTCATGGAGCACTTTCCTATTTCTCTATCATTCGGCTAGACATAGCACATGCTGGACACACAACTAGCCAGTTTCAACATGCTCCTACTTCTGTTCACATGGGAGTGGTTTTACGTATTATTATATATTTAAAGAGTTATCTCTCACGAAGACTCTTCTTGTCAGCATCGTCACCATTAGATTTAATTGCTTATATATTGATGTTGATATGGGAGCTGAAGCAACACAGGCCCCACGAATGTGTTGTGACAACAAGAGTGCAATCTACATCGCAATCAACTGAACTTTTCATGAGCGCACCAAACACATTGAGATGGATTGTCACTATATTAGAGAGTACTTGCATTGAACCATTGATTTGCCATATGTAACGTCAAAATACCAATTAACAGACTTCTTCACAAAGCCTCTCGCGGCTCCCAGATTTCACTTCCTCTCAGACAAACTTTCGCTCATTGTACCATAAGTTTGAGGGGGAGTGTTAAAATGTAAACAACACATATATAATAATAATATTATTATTATATATTTTTGTATTTATACTTTTTTTATTTTTTTGTAATTTTTGTTTTTGTTTTTGGATTAGAACTAGATACATCTAGTTTGGTCAAGTTCTGGTTGGAACTTGACCAACTTTCTAGCTGTTGGAACTAGTCCAACGGCTAGAATTCTAGCCGTTGGAAGTTCCAACAGCTAGAAAGGGAGAGCTCCTTATGAGCTCTCCTTAATACTCTTGTATAAATAGGGGTGCATCCCCTTGTGTAAATTATTCAAGCATTTTGCTCTCATAAATAAAGTGTTATTTATTTTTATGCTTTTTCATTTATACCCTTTTATGGGTCTTGTCTAAAGTGTCTTTTAAATACTTCCTTTTGAGTAGATTCAAGTGCATTCCTGGAGCCTACCATTTCATTACAGCATTTGCTTCTTTAATCACCTAGTGCCTTTAAGTTGCCCTTCCATAAGAAATATGCCACCAGTTTGTAGATGTTGATTGTGTCTGATCCATGAGCAACTTCAGAAACTTAGAATCACAAGTCCTCGCTGGAACACTATTTCCATCCTTGGAAATTACACTTTGTATGTAGTCAACAGGTTAATTTTTTCTAATTCTTGCGTATATCTTCTTAAATTTTATCATGTCAACTGTAGTTCCTATAGCTTCACAAGCGAATTTTTCTTTTTGGGAGAAAACTCAGCTGGTCACATTTCTTGGGGATGAATGATCTCTATGTTTGTTTTAATTAAGAAAAGATGTATTTTCGAGGTTTGTTATATTTTGACTCTCCATTGGCAGCACTGAAAGGAACTTTCTTGTAGGCTTATTTATGTATTTCTTGTCCATTGAGTGCCAATTGATTTTACTATTCTGGAGTTCTCCTTGCAATTTTGGCTTCTGAAAATATGGCATTAGCATATGAGCCTTTCATTATACTATAGTCTCACTTAATGTTCTCATTTAATCTTTGGGAAAATTCTTGAAATGGTAGAATTAGATGTCTAGATTCTGTAGAATATGGTTTCTTGTTCTTTCCTGCATTTGGAAGAAGCGAATTATGTTGGGTTGTAAGGTTGTAGATGGCATGTGCTATTAGATGTTTCAAATGTGATTATAGTTAATGGAGAATGGAGTGGATGATCTCTGTAATTTTGGGAAACATTGCTTATTGCTTGTTTTGCGGTGTGCTGATATGAGGGCTATTTTTGTTCTTGCCGGGCATCACATCTTAAAAAGATTTCTACGATGCTCGTGCGAGATCCAGAGATAACGTGAGAGGATCATTCAGGGGCATCTGTTTTCAGTTGGAAAACAAATTGTATATTTTATTTCTTTTGCTTGGGAGGATGAAACTAGGTCAGTCAGTCTAGATGGCGTGAATATCCATGCCTTTTCCCATAAATCCAATGTGGAATAAGATCAAGGCTAGATGGTTGCTCTGTATTGAAGTAATGGACGATCATATCGCATTTCAAGGGAGATCTGCTTGAATATTGCTAGAAATATAGAAATATTCACTAGGTAATAACGCCCACACTTTTGACAAATCTAGTTTTTCTATACTCGGAGTAATAAAATAAGCAAGAATTTTTTTTTATAGGCAAACTGGGGTTAGGCAGATCCACCATACAAGTTACCATTGGGTTTTGAACTTGCAACGTTCTAACACAAGGTGACGTGCACTAACAGCTTCTGCCAAACTCCAGGAAATTTTGTAATGCTAATGACAGATATGCACAGCGAAACTCCGTTAGTGGCCTTTTCTGGTTTGTGATTCTCGTTTTTGTGCATAAAAAGATTGTTATCATTTAGAGGAAAATTCATTTGAAATTGGTAGTTGTGGATATCTGACTGTTTCACCCGTGCAGTTCTTTTGGTGGTTGGGTTTGGCTGTTGATCTTACGGGATTAAGCTGTCCTTCAGATGAGGATTTTATCTTTGACCCGACATTAAGCCAGCCGGTCCTGAAGCCTAATGGGCTTTGGGCTGCAACAATGTTTTTAAAATCCGTTTGCTAAGGGGTTGTTTGATTACTTGGGGTAATTTCCCGTTGGTGATTTGTTCCATGTTAAATACTTTATCACATAAAGAATTTTCTTGTATTTGATTCATGTTAAAAAAGGCATATGTAAGAATTTATCCTATGTTTGATTGCAATATTGGAAAAAGTATAAAGTTGATTTTACATGAAAATGATAGAACTCAAAAATGGCTGCCCAATGCTGTTGATTTATAAATGGGCTTCAACATGATCGAGTTTCAATGCCTGGGTTTTTAGACTCTAGGGATTGAATGTGCGGGCCCAAGGGTTTGGCATAGTCGAGGGAGCTTTGGCCACCAGGTGGGTGGTCAGGGTTCCATTCCCATGGGCGTCAGCTCCTTGTTTTACTGATTAGGGATAAGCGTTTGCTCTGCCAAAGCTTGGTGTCTCTGGGGCAAGGGTGTAACATGGGTTAACATCAGGACAGTGATCCTAACTTCTGATAGGACTCTGATCTTGAGGTCCGTTTCTCCGTTCATGAAAAAGGAAATGATTAAATCTGATAACAGATCTCAAATTCTCTCATCTATGAACCTATTCCCACTCCCTTTTTCTCTCTTAGGTCAATATTGTTATTCAGTCAAAGATCAAATCAGCCCTCAACAAAAAGTCAAATTCTAAATTTAATATCTGAGTCAGATCCAAATCATTATTCAGAAAGAAAAAACAACAAAGTCGTATGAGAGAGCTCTGATCCATCTGTGAGGAGTCCACCACAGTACAGAAAGGGAGAAGAAGAAAAGAATCTGCAGGAGGACATGGTTGGGTGAGCTTCAGCTTCCTTCCCTTTTCTCCACTTGCTCTTCTTGTTCTTGACCTTGACGAGAGAGAGAGAGAGAGAGAGAGAGAGAGAGAGAGAGAGAGAGAGAGAGAGAGAGAGAGATGGCTGGCTGGCTGGCGATGTCTGCTTAGGAGGAAATGGCTCGTACAGGCGGAGGGGACTCACCGATTGTTGTTACATGCTTGTGGTTACACGCCAAAAAATATGAAGATTTGCTGTTTGGGCTTTGATTGTATTGGTGGTGCTGTCCTCAATACTATTTAATGGCCATGTGAAACTAATTGACTCACGTGGTCGTGGGACTTTTCACGGTGAGCTGTCCGAGTAGTTCTGTCACTAGTTTCTTGTCGCAAACATCCCTGTTACATGCTTGTGGCATGTCTTTTCTGGTCTTGTTGGTGTTTGATTGCCATCCAGGGGCACTCATTGTGTGAGCACGCACGCTTTTGGAAGCCTGTAGTTGATGGGTGTAACACCCACCACTGTTTCAGTGCTTTGAACATGATAAAACATAGATCTTTCCCATCTTCCAAATGTAACTACAACCTCTACTGGTTGTAGTCGGCAACTTGAATGTGACACACTTTGTCATTTCCTGTCTTGACGCCCTTTTAGTTTACATTCGCTGTTTGAGAGCTGGTAAATGCTAAGAAGATGCAAATTTGGATCGGCTGCCAAATGTCAACTTCCAAACAGTAGAGGGCATTGGCAAATTAAAATGCTGTCCCCAAATATTGAATTCGTGATATATAGGTTTGGTATTTCACTGTCAAATACATGCTTTCCAACATGATAAGCGGCCCAAGATTGTTGTTGAGACAATCTTCAGTTAGCAAATGGGGCATTTGATCAGGTTCAAGTTCTTCAAACATGAAAATAGGTTGTCAAAGCAACTATTTTTCTTGGCACCTTTCTCACTCTCTCCATAAGGGCAAATGATAAGAAAAAATAAAGTAGAATGAAAAAATAACTTTTCCAACCATTCCAAACGGAGAAAAGCAAACCGAGGAAACAATGAATCACTTGTTCCTAAGCTGCTCTATAATATAATTTAGAAAGTCTGGAATAAAGTACCAAGTCACACTGTTCAGAGTGAAACGTCCTCAAGGTGTGAATGTGGCCAGGGCCTTAACATGGTGCTCTATTAAGTTAAGTGACAAAAAGGTCCAATGGAGTTGGGATGTCTCCTTCCAAATGAATATGGAAAACCTGGTCTATACGGAACCAAATAACCGATGAGGAAGAAAGCATAAGGACAAATCAAATAGGTCGTGAGGTGGTTCAAGCAACCCGAGAACAGGTAACTAAACTGTCCCACAACCTGGATCATGAGGTGGATAGAAGATGGAGAAGTCTTGATGGATGGTGCCCACCTAGCAAGGGGTGGATAAAGATTAACATCCATGGAAGTTTTGCTCACCGATGGCACTATAACTTTATTGTGCGAGACCATAAAGGGAAGGCAAAGTGCTTCTCAAAGGAAGGAAGCCTACATAACAAAGAATGGCAATGATGGTAAGAAAATCATACAAAAGGTTTCAGACTGCTCTAAAGTGATTATAGAATCGGGGAGAATTGATCTTATAAGCAAAATCCAGATACGACTGGAGGGCAGACGAGGTTCCTTCAGATGTGATTAATCGAATGTTCTTTTGATTCTAATTGTTAAACTGGTAGGGGAGTCAGAAAAAGAAAAAGAAAAAAATGGGGTGGGGGATTGAGATTGTTGCTTGAACCAGCTATCAGGGCTAGGCAGAAAAGGCTATCAGTGGTTCATGGACTTGGATCCCCCTTTATTCACGGGAAAATCGGACCCGGAGCAGGCCAAAACTCAAACCTTAATGGGCCGTTTGATACCTTGGACGCAATGGTCGATGACAACTCGTCCTGGACTTGATGCAAATGTTGGTGGTGGAAAGGTCAAACATTTGTGTCCAGCGGCTCCTGCCAAAACGCAATAGCTCTGTGTTTGGTGCAGGCCGTTGGGTAATGGTCCAGGACAACTCCTGCTGGCCCAATTGTGTCCAGTATGTAAATGTCAGACGTGCCACTACACTCAGGTGCGAAGACCAAAGAAATGAACATCTGTGATCCTGGTAACTCATTATGTTAGACCTGCTTGGCTAGTTTAGTTCACTCATATCATGAACCAATAAGTTTGGAGAACGTAGTGGGTTGGATACTATAATCACCTATGTAAATTATAAAGAGAAACTAGGTTCTGAGATTTCTATTACAACTTGAATATGAAATTATTACAATGTGTTATATTTAGTCAAGCAAAACTGTGCAAATTTACAACCTGAGGGCCTGGTGTCTGTAACTGTGGAGTGATTTGGGGCCATTTGAGTGCCTCGGGAATACCAATATTGGATTTTGGGTGGTTATGCCCATAGTGGTAAAAAGTTAAAAATGGCAAAATATCGTCTTTCAAAAACTCACGTGAATTTTAAATTTTTTCATAAATCTCGCACTTTTAGGCAAAATCTCGGCAATAAAAAAAAAAAATTTAAAATATAAAAAATATTTTATAATAAAATATTAATAGAAATTATTTTAAAAATAAAAACACATGGTTTTTTCACGATAAATAGCCATTTAAAACGTAAATATAGTGTTTAAATCATGTTATTTATGTTTTTTTCTTAAATCTTGAGATATTTTGAAAATCTCATGAGAAGTTGTCGTTTTAAACTTTTAGGTAATTTCTGGTGATATTATTGAGAGATTTTCATAATTCTCGCGATACTTGTCACTATGGTTATGACATGAACAAAGTTGGTGAATAATAAGATGAACAGAAGTTGTTTGGGCTCGACTCATTTAGGTCTAGATCTCGGCTCATGGCGAGTAGAACCAAGCTTTTGAGGATCCCAAGTCAGTTTGAAGTTTCATGTGTTCTCTGTGTTGTATTTATTTTAAAGAGCTTCTAAGAGCTTTTGCACATAGAACTTTTAAATAGATATCAAACAACAACTCAAACATGGCATTCATAATATTTTCTCATCACGCATAGTTATCTTCCTTCCACTTGCAGTACTTCTTTTTCACAACAATGGTTTCTTCTTCATGTTCTAGAGGACAGAGTTTAGTCAACACAAACCACCTTGGCTATGGTAAAAAAGACACTTTGTTATAGTTGAAATTGGTCTCTTCGAACTGAGAGAGCTTAGTATTCTCCTGGTTGCTGACCTTTGTAGTTGACGAAGGGGCTTTTCAATTAAACTTTAAACTTTGTTCTTTGGACATGGATTCAGATTTGACTTTGAACTTGAACTTGCATTCATATTTGAATTTGGCTTTGACTTTGGACTTAGACTTAGATTTGGATTTAGATTCAGATTCAACTTAACCTGACTCAGTTAGGTTTGATATGGCCTGAGTCTTAGTTTTACTTTGACCAAATTTTTTATCACTTTTTTTGGATAAATTTATACCTCATAAAATTATTTAATAAACTTCTATTTTTCCGTTTTTTTTTTTTATGATTAGCCAAGATAATCAAAAGTCATTTGTGACCTAACTAAATGATGACACCTAGCCTTAACAACTAGCCTCAACATGTCTAAAAACATTGGGACATTACTGGGCGCAAACAACCTTAATGGGTGCATGCTGCCCATCTGAACTTTAATACATGCATACTACTCATTTGGTCCATAATGGGCTTTTATGGACCCATGCATACCGGGGTCTATATAAACTTCTGCTTGGAACTGCGAGTTGATTCTTCTTGTGCTCACTCTTTTACTCTTTGTCATTTTTTGCGAACCTGTTTAGGGTAGCTGTATCGTGGTAACTAGTCTACTCAATGCAAGAGAGTCTAGTATTGCACATGAGGTGCAAACTTGGTTGTATCCTAAAAACAAAAGTGAGGTTGTCTTCAACCTTTTTGCACTCGGGTTCTATCCTAATGAGGCAAACTATATATAGCTTTTAAGAAAGCACTATTGCTGCACGCCTCCAAGCTATGATCCCACCTATTAGGGCGCTCGTAAGTTCTAATTTTCAACATTATTTGAAATATTTATTTTTTAACCTTTGGTAAAATGAGGCCAAAAAATATTCGGCATCATTTTGGTCCCCAAATTAATGGATAAGACGTGGTGGGCAGGTCAAGTCAATGAATATTGACATTAAAATTGCTTGGTGACCAATGCCACGATCAAGTTGCAGTTTTATATTCAGTTCTTTTCTAATTCCAATAATTAAGAAGAATCATTCTGAATTTTACTTGTGCGTTTGGGGTGTTTATTTAAAATATACAGATGCACGGTCGAGATAACACCCTAATCAGTCAATGGAACTTCATGCATCATCATGGTTGTGCCTACCACTTCTTGTGGTGGTCATCTCTCTCTCTCTCTCTCTTCTTACACATGCATTGTGGGTCTCAATCAGGTATAAGTGATGATATTGTTGACTTGGGTACCAGCCAAAACCCTCAGACATGGGTAAGTTATTAGTCCAAACAGGTGCTGCGGGAGGATGCACAAAGGACACAGCAAGATGGACAAGGGTGGGTCCCACATTGGAAAAGCACCTTCTTGGTGCCCTGCAATTCCCCGTCGTTGTGACTGGGGGATGTCTCTCATTCTCAATATCTTATTCCACATGAATCCTTTTATCGCCGACCCCATTTATTTTGGGATGAAGGCGTAGTTGTTGTTGTATAGGTAGTCTTTTGTCAGTTTGGTTAATAATAATAATAATAATAATAATAATAATAATAATAATAATAATAATAAAGAACTGTATTGTGCAGGCTATGTGTTTGTGTCAGATTGGGGCAATATGAACCTTTGACCGGATTGACTAGATTTGATCCAATATGCTACCTGGGCAACCGAGCAGCCTGATCCGTTCATGTTATGGGTCAGCAGTGGTTGCAAAACACAAAGTTCAGCAGCACAACATGCGCAACAATCAGATCAACGTGATCTGCCATTGCCCGTCTGAATCCAAGAGTACAACAATCATATTTTGCTTTAGGTCGGCATAGCTGAATATCCTGTGTCAATCAGAATAGCTATTGTGTTAACCACTTAATTTTTTTAGATAGATTTAACGTAACTTTGTGCACAGTCAGTTAGGCAAGATGTGTTTTGTTGTTATTCTTTGGCACTTAGTTTGCTTAGAAGCTGTCATAGTTAATGCGTGTAATCCGGTAGTTAAACTGAGTCAACATTTTATTTAGTTTAGCCTGTTTTGATTTGCAATACAGTAGTTAGCTAGAATAGTTTTAATTCTTAGTGTAGTTAATTAGATGATTTATTATTGAATCGTTAGTAGTTCAATCTGTTTTACTGTTAATTATTCTCAGCTAGTAGATTAGATCAGAATTTTATATTATATTACTTCATATCATTCATTAGGTAGACTGCTTTATATTTTTTAGAGTTAGTTGTTAAGTTTAGAATTGCTTAGTTTATTAGATAGAGTTAGTTTTGGCTTTGTTTTACAATCAATTAATTTATTTTAAATTGTTTTACAGTGGTTTGATTAGGCATTATGTCATTGTTTTACATTATAGTTTAGTTAATGCATTTTAATGATTTTCCATAGTTAGCAGTTAATATTTTATAATTCGTAGTTAGATCTTATTTGTTTCTTTAGTTAAACTAGTTAGTGGGATTTAGAATCTTTTGGTTGATTACATTATAATTGATTGGATTAGTTTATTGTTAGTTAGTTAGTTTAAATATTTTATCATTTAGTGTGTAGTTTGTTCTTAAGTTAGTTCATCTTTTGTTACATGTAGTTAGTTTAGTTCATGTAGTTTAATTCATGTTTTTGTGATTTTTGGTTGAAACTAACATTGAATTTTTATGAGTATTTTTGTTTTGTTTTGTGTTTCGTTTTTTGATTCTTGTAAGGAAGCGGTTGGATGTGCAGTGAGCCCTCAAAAGTACACCAGAAGAGCCCTCTAAGATCCCTAAAATGTCTCCTTAAAAAGCCATTCAGGCCCTCAAAGAGCCCTCAACAACAAGAAAAATAAAACTCAACAAAGAAGGGACTAGAAGCTCATAGCACCGAAGACCTTTTCTTTTGTTTTTAGTTTAGGCTTTTGTTTTATTTTATTTTATTTAATTCAATTCAATTTGGGTTTGTAATAAGGCACCTAATTATTATTTGTTTAAGCCCTCTGCAGGGGCAGTACTTTTAGTTTAATTATTTAATTAATTTATTTTGTTTTGGCAATAAAGATATGAAATACAAAATATTTTTTCCATACTCTGAGATGGACCCGAACTTCACCACTGGTGTGAACTAATTTTTATTATTTTGTGTCTAGATTTAATAAAGGCCTAATGATGCTCCAGTTAGAAGGATGGAGAAATGAGAAAATATATTAGTTAAAAGAGGTCAGGGTAGGCCTAGGAAGACATGGATGGAGGTGATAGGAAAGGATATGAATGCTTTGAACCTCACAGAGGACATGGCATTGGATAGAAATGAATGGAGGAGAAGGATTCATGTGGAAGACCCAAAATGATTTTCTTTGTTGGTTCATATCACCGACCCCAATTGTTTTGGGATGAAGGCGTAGTTGTTGTTGTTGTTGTTGTTGTTGTTGTTGTGTCTAGATTTCACATTTCTTTTATTAAAAACATTGTTTTAAAAATCTATTTCATAAACTTACACTAAGGATGAACCCTATAACCAAGACAAAGACATGCCTACCCGTGACATTGACAAGAAGCAAACACTGCCAAATACCATAACAATTCTACCTGCCATTGACATGAGCGAATGTCCCCTCACCAGAACTTCCGACATTGCACTTTCCGAGCCTCCCAACACTGACATCCCCACCACTACGGGTACCATGACACCTGTTGAGACACCCAATGAAAGCACCATCATACCTCGGAGATCTAGCAGAACTATCAAATATCCCACTAGGCTACGCGACTTCTATACCTACTTTGCCTCCGAGTCTATTGATCATCCAATTGAAAGACGTGTATCCTTTGACGAATTCTCCAATGCATATCTCTTATACTTATGCAGTGTATACTCTCAGCTCAACCATCAAGGAGGCCAGCACATAGGAAGTATGGAGGACAACCATGGACGAAGAACTCACAACTCTACAAAAGAATGACACTTGGGAAATCGTTACTCTCTCTCCTGGCAAGAAACCAGTAGGTTGTCGATGGACCTACAAAATTAAGTATCGCGGTGATGGCGCCATCAAGCGTTACAAGGCAAGACTCGTTGCGAAAGGATATGCCCATGCACGTTGAAGGTATCGACTACAATGAGACTTTTGCTCCCGTCACCAAAATGAATTTCATCAAAATTCTCTTATCTGTTGCATCAAACCAAAGATGACCTCTATATCAACTCGACATCAAGAATGCTTTCTTACATGAAGAACTACAAGAGGAGGTTTACATGGAGCTTCCACCAGGGCACAACAATGCGGACAACAAAAAACTAGTCTGCCATTTAAAAAAGGCTATATATGGTCTCAAGCAGTCATCTCGGGCATGGTTTGCGAAACTGAGTGATGCACTCACACAATTCGGCTTTCATAAAATCCCATCCGAGCATTCCATGTTCAACAAAAGGAGCACTATGGGCAGAGTTATCATCCTCATTTATGTTGATGACATCATCATAATGGGAGATGACCCCAAGCTGATTGATGTTGTTAAGATTCACCTCCGTAAAAAATTTGAGATCAAGGATCTTGAAAAGCTCCGTTATTTCCTCAGCATAGAAGTCACACAACCACACAAGAGAATATTCCTTTGCCAAAGAAAGTATGTCATGGATCTTCTTCAAGAAGTTGGTATGCTTAGAGTCAAGCCCATCAATACACCCATCGACCAGAACCATAAGGTTAGCAGGGACAATGATGAACCCGTATGTGATGTCCGCAGTTTTCAAAGACTCGTCAGACGTCTGATTTACCTCACTGTCACAAGACCAGGCATCACATATTCAGTCAATCTCATCAGTTAGTTTATGCATGCTCCTAAGGTTCTCTACTTAGCTATTGTTTATAGAATTCTAAGATACATAAATTCATTCCCTAGCAAAGGCATCCTCATGCATAGGAACAATCACACCAAGATCATGGGGTACTTAGACGCAGACTGATCAGGTGACGACAACGACAGAAGATCGACGTCAGAGTGTTGCACGTTCGTAGGAGGCAATCTAGTTATGTGGAAAAGCAAGAAGCAAAACGTTGTCGCTAGATCCAGTGCGAAAGCCGAGTACCGGGCTATGGCCTCTATATCATGCAAACTCATCTGGATAAAGGCCCTCCTCAAAGACATGGGTTTCTCCAACAATGAGCCCATGCAGCTGAAGTGTGATAATCAAGCATCCATACACATTGGAGTTGATCCAGTTTTACATGAATGAACTAAACACATCAAAGTCGACTGTTACTTTGTAAGAGAAAAGATCCAAGCAGGGGTCATATCCACCATTCACGTCAGGAGCACCGACCAACTAGCCGATGTCTTCACGAAAGCAGTCAGTGGCAACAAACTTCAAGATGTCAGAGTCAAGTTAGGACAGATCAATATTGAGTCCTGATTTGAGGGAGAGTGTTAAAATTATGGTATACTAACCACGATGGAATTCCAATTCCTATTGTGGTCTCTTTAGGAATCTATTCGACTTGGGTTCCTTCTAGATCACGGCTCTACCCTTGTAACAACCTGGTCTTATCACCTTATAACTAACGATAAGGGTAACAGTATCCTAACCCATCCGGTCTATTGCCCCCTGTAACCCTGTATTAACACCTTTTGTATCTCATTGTTGTGTGTGACATCAGTAATATGATCATCCACGGATGTAGGCCAAGGGTCGAACCACGTTAAATCTCGTGTTATCTCTTGTCTTCTCTATTTTATCACCCTTTGATCATGCATAATTTTTATGCATAAATTCATACATTCTCATGCATGATCATGTGCAATAATTACTTAAAAGTGCTTGTTTGCAAAGGTTTTCATCGAATTTCATCAAATGGTAATTTGAGCGAATTGAACCTCTTTTGAGTAGTTTTGCAAAACTAATTATGTTTTTAGAAAGAAAAGACTTTTGAAATATCAAAAAATTTTATGGATTCCTTTTGAAAAAAATCTTCTAAAAACCTAATTATACATATACTACTATTATAAAAAGGATTTTTTTAGAGAAGGGGAGACATTTTTTCCCTCTAGAGTTCATGCCTCCTCCTCTGCCTCGCTCTTTCTCTTCTCTTCTATCTCTCCTTCCTCGCTTTCTCTCTCCCTCTCTCTCTCTCCACCGATTCTCCTCTTCTATTCTTCTTCTCCTCTTCTCTTCTTCTAGCACCTATCTTTGCCAGTGCTCTCGTATCTTTTCGTCAGGGAGGCGTGTGCGATAAATGGAAAGACCATCTTCTTATCAACCCCTTCGTCGGAAGTGGCTGTGAGGTTTGCTTCTTTTATCCCTTCTCTTTATTGGATTTACAGGTAATCTAAGTTCGTTTTGTTTCATCTATTGCATAAGAAAATAATATATATATATATATATATATATATATATATATATATATATATATATATATATTTCTGCATCATTATTGCATACACCATATTAGATATTAGTTTATTCATGTGCATCATATTTTTTTCTCATATTTTGCATTTAATTGTTCATGCATAGTAGTAGCGTATAATAGGTTTCGGCTTTTGGTTCAATTTAATATTAGGTTCGTGTTTGGTTTTAGTTTTATTTATAAAACGCAGAATAACAAATTCATTTTCAAGGACATTATAGTGCTCAACCTGATCTGGTCTTTGGATATTAGGAAACTAGTGTGATCTGCATGATTTACATATCACACAAGTGTTATTAATTGCAGACCAAAATTAAAGAACCCAGCACGGCTTGAGTGAGGTTTTCGTTTCACATCAGCCATATCTGGTATTAGCGTATTGATCAAGTGATCAACGTTGTGTATTCTCAAAAGACGCAGATCTGGACCTGCACTTTACCAGAATTATCAATCACGCATTCAACGTGATCGACGCTATTAGACCTGATCCTACGTGTTTTGATCAAGTGGCTATGTCCGATGAATCTTTGTGTGTTAGTTGTTAGATTTAGCATATGTGTATAGCTTGTTTGATTCTGAAAATTCATTTGTTTACATTCAGCTTTTGTTCATTAGTTTAATGTTATAGCGTGTGTAGCCTTGCATCATATAATTAGTTTCAGCATGAATTTGTAGTGAATTGTTTTAGTTGTTTTGCAGATTCGCTAGACTCTAACATGCACGACTTTGTTTATTGTTGAATGCATTCAGCCGTGAGTACTTGTTTACATCAATTCTAGTTTTGTTTAATAATTCTCGTTAAGTTAGCTTTTCGTCAGCGTGTTTTTAAGTGGTTAGTCCAGATTCATATTTTTTTTGTTTTAGATTAGTTGATTTGTTTTAGTTTGTTTCCAGTAGTTTGATATAAGTTTTAGTTAGTTTGTCATTTAATTAGCTTGTTACTTAGTGGTTACATGTTAGTATATTTGTCATGAGTTCATTAGTTGGTTAGAAAGTTTGTTACAAATTTGTTAGTTTGTTAGAATCTTGTTCCTGTTTCATTTGACTAACATTAGTTGTAAGGCTAGTCTTTTTTTTTTTGCAGGGGAGCGATTGGACGTGCGAAGAGCCCTCAAAAGTATCTCAGAAGAGTCCTCTGAGGTCCCTAAAAGACCCTTCAAAAGGCCACTTTATTTTTATTTGTTTAAGCCCTTCGCAGAGGGCCACACTCTCATTTATTTAATTAATTATTTTTATTTTTAAGGCAACAAAAATAGTTATGTGTGGAGTACAAAAGTGCTTATCTCATTTTCTGAGTTTGACCCAAATTTCACGGTTAGTGTAAACCGATTTTTATGATTTGATGCACGGTTTGCACAAACAATTTTTACTGAAAATATACCTCAAAAATACTCTTTTGAAAAAGTTGCATCACACTTCACAAAGATGCGTGAGTGTAATTGGTTGCCACCACGCCATTTTGTTAATGTCCACCGTATTAGGGTCATTGTTAAACATATGACATGAGATCATTTCATCTCTAAAAGATTATACAATGAGCTGTTATCCATTGTAGTTCATGTTTACTAGCCTCCACATGCTTACAATCCTGTGTAAGAAAGTTGAATTCATATAATGATGGAAGTGTAGACGAACATGCTTAGCAAATAACTACTTAAATTATTAGTTTAGAAAAGTGATCATGATGTAGATTGATACCCCCACATATTTTTTTTTAGTTATGATGACTTGAAGTTTTGGTTGTTGCCATTAGTTTATTGTTGTGGATCCCAGCATTCTAGAGGATAGGTGAAGCAATTAGTGCTTCCAGTTGATGTATCTGCCACCTACATTTACATTGCAGGTGACCACCATGAACACTAGAGCAGATCCTGTACTCGGGAACGAGTAGCCAGCCTACACAAAACACAGAAAATCGCTGCATGGAAACTGCAAAAACCTCTGCATCAAAGTACTTGGGCCCAATACTGGATCTGCCCTCCATGAATGCTTCTCACAGCCAGCAGAGTTGCAATGTTGGATTCAGTTCACATGTCATTACATTTCCCTTTAAAAGCTCTGATAGAGACGCAAGTTGTAAGAATCATAGATCTTGCCGTTATTCTGAAAATATCACAAATTTAACAAGACATCATTTTCAATCTTGTTTAATATCACGTTAAAAAGGAATTTTTGCACTTTTTCCAACTTTTTTCCCAAGAAAAACTAGATTTTTGAAAATTTCACACGATTTGCCATCGCGAGTGAATTTTCCTAGGAGATTTGTGACTATGGTACAGATACATTTTCTACCTTTGTAATACTGCTAGTTGTCATGTCTTACTTGATGGGTCACAAAATGGGCATCTTTGGACAAGGGTCAAGTTGATTTGGACATGATATAAATGAGCCCAACTTGTAGAGTTAGATGGGGTGTGGTCAGTAGGGATGGCAGTGGGGCGGGGCGGGGGACAAGGTTTCCACCCCCGCCCCGCCTCAAAATTTTATCCTCCACCCCCGCCCCGCCTCCGCGGCGGGGATGGATTTTATCCTCCACCCCCGCCTTCATCCCCGTTTCATGTCCTCCACCCCCGCCCCGTCCCCGTCCCCGTCCCCGCCCCGTCCCCGTCCCCGCCCCGCCCCCGCCCCGTCCCCGTCCCCGCCCCGCCCCCGCCCCGTCCCCGTCCCGACCCCGCCCCCGTCCCCGACCCTGCGGGATGAGCGTGCTCGTCACCGGCGCCGCTGGCTTTGTCGGCACCCACGTCTCGCTCGCCCTCCGGAAGCGCGGTGACGGTGTCGTCGGCCTCGACAACTTCAACGACTACTACGACCCCTCGCTCAAGAAGGCCCGCCGTCGAATCCTCGGCGACCACGGCGTCTTCGTCATCGCCGGCGACATCAACGACGCCCGGCTCCTGGCCAAGCTCTTCGACCTCGTCGCCTTCACCCACGTGATGCACCTCGCCGCCCAGGCCGGAGTCCGGTACGCTATCGAGAACCCGGCGTCCTACGTGCACAGTAACGTCGCCCGGCTCCAGGGTTAGGAAATTAGGGAAGGGAGTTAGGGTTAGTAAACAGTTCATCTGAGTTGGGGGCGGGGATGGGGCGGGGCCGGGACGGGGATGGGCCGGGGGCGGGGCGGGGATGGGCCGGGGCGGGGATGGGGCGGGGCGGGGCGGGGCGGGGGAACGTGCCAGTCCATCCCCGCCTCCACCCCCGGACGGGGATGGATTTTAACCTTCATCCCCGCCTCCATCCCCGTTTCATACCCTTCATCCCCGGTCCAAACGGGGCGAGGCGGGGTGGGGCCCCGCTTTCCCCCGGTCCACTGCCATCCCTAGTGGTCAGATTCATATTTCTTTAAGGCACCTACTTTTCTTGCTTTCAATTATTTTCAACAGCAACCACCGAGGTGGTATCCCATGTGGTAACCGGGGTCCTGTGTCAAGCTGAAGGCCCAGGATCGAATCCCTCTGCCACATGGGGCTGCTGTTCTTCTGGTAGGGGTCTGCCTAACCCCAGCTTGCCTTTCAAAAAAAAATTCTTTTCAACAGCCACCACACCTACCATCTATAGACAAACCACATGGGTTGTCGGATTTTTGAAAGCCTAATGTCCATGCTGCTCACATTGTTGAGTGGCCTTGCTTTTCCTACAGCATTTGCAGCATCAAATGGGTAACTAAAATAAAGATCCTGGTCATCATTTCAATCTGCTCCTCAAAAAATGGTAAAACTCTTAATTTCTGTTGCTGGGGAGGATGAAAATGCATCTGCTCCTGGGCTAGTAACCTGATGCAGTGCACAGGAGGATCACTCTTAAACCCCGCAAAAATAGATACCTTAGCTAAAAACTGTATTTATCTATGAAAAACCAGTAACAATGGAAATTGGCAGAAATTGAAAGAAAAATAACTAAAAATCACTCACAATCGTTCATCAAGTTCCCTTCTTCTTTATAATGATTATTTATAATAAGTAAAGAGAAAACCCTAATCCTAATACGGATGTGAGATAAATCTGATATCAACTAAGATCCAAAACATGATCCTAAACTAAAACCCAAAGTACATAATTACAAGAGATCAGAAGTAATCAAAATGGACCCTATAGACCTAGTAGTATCTCGCTCCCACACCTGCATCGATCATTGCATCGTTACCACACTTAGGAGTTTCATTGGTTTTCCTATATATAAAAGATATGCACATGGACTTTATATAGTAGAAAACGTTCATAAACTATTTGATTCCAAGTATCAGTATATATCTACATGTACATATACATATTTTACATATGCCACTTTATCCCATTTATCAGGATAACATGGTTGAAACCAAGCAAAGTGCACATTTCCGATAACAAGGAAGTCATGTTTTCCCATGCCATACATAGAATTTCCTCTGCAACTGCTTCCACGTTTGTTGCAGGATTAATCCCCACGTAAAGGTCCCATTATCCCGAAGTATGGTCATACAATCAACGTATTCTTGTGAAAACAAGGCTCCTGCTGTTCAACTACTCCTGTTCCCATGAAAAGTACACTGTTATGTTTGGTTTAAGATAAAATTCATTTAGTGGCCAATCTTTTACCACTAATTCCAAAGGAGGAGCCTCACTTTTCTGAGATTCTTGAAATGCGCTATAGCTTTCCTGGAAACTGTCAAATATGGACGTCAGGTTAACATCCATCATAGTGATTCTTTTTTTGGTTTTTTGTATTGTCCTTTGATATTTAAAAATGAGAGCGGATCAGAGGCGTCTCGAACGTTAATCCATCGGAGGTACCTATGATATGGTTCGTCCAGTGGCTCAAACACTATGAATGACTGTGTTCTTTGTATCTTAAATGGGTCTCACAGTTTTTTTTTATAGAGCCGTTGATATTCTAAATGAAAGTCATATTCACCATACAAATATTTTAAACATTTGATTGTAAAGTTATTATTATAACTTTTGATTTAAGTAAGTCTCAGTTCAGCAAGTTTCAAAAAAAAAAAAAAAACTTATATCAAGAAAAATAGAAGCGTGAAGTCTACTTTTGTATTAAGATCACAATGTTAGCCAAAATGAAAAATTTCCTTCTCTTTTAAATTGATCTAGATGGGTTTTGGTACGAGAGAGAGAGAACATTCAACATTTAACATTACCAAAATACATCCAACAGAATATTATATTGGATGAGAGAAGAACATAGGAGTAAGACATCCACAATCTAGAGGGTGACTATGCACAGTTCAGAGTACAAGCTGATCAAACCTCCGTCTCTACTATATAATTGAAGAGTCAGATACACATCAGACATAACCCGCTGGCAAAGCCTTCCAAAATCGAATTTGATGCCCTTGAAGAAGATGTTTCTTTCAGTCCAGATCACCCACCATGCTGAAAACAACCATACCTGCCACAATAATCTCTTTTTTTTTGTGCCGTAAAATCATGGAACCAAGCAATAGGTCCCGAATAACGAAACTCGAACGAATTTGAACAGATGGTGCATCCCAAGTTTGAAAAAATGGGTCTAGAACGACTGAGCAAAACCAAAATAGGTGAGTCGTGTCCTCTTCTGCCTTCTCGCAAAGAACACACATGCTGGGAAATTGAAGCCCCCATTTCCTAACATTAGTTTGGGTTTGAACACGATCTAGAGCCACTTGCCACGCCAAAGCTTTTGCCCTTGAGGCGGGCTCCTTACCCCACATACAATTAATGAGAAACTAATTCATCCCGTAAGGCAACAAGGAATGGTAAACTTGCTTAATGGAGAACCTATCTCCGCTCGCAATGGCCCAGTGAAGCCACGAGCGGCCATGGACAAGCCTAAGATCCCTGCCACTGAAAGAGCGAAGTATCTTTAGCCACTCCAGCCAGAGGGACGAATGACACATTGAATTGGGCATCGAAAGAAGGGAGTGAGGTAGACTATCATATTTTTTCCTAACAAACGTAGCCCAAGGAGATGGAGATGTGGAAGCGACCCAGACCCACTTCAAGACTGAAACGATACTCCTCTTTCTCAGAGTTGAAATCTCCAAGCCGCCTCACTGCCTTAGAAGAATGATCTGTTGCCAAGAAACAAGCGGGGTCTTTTTGTGAGATGCATTCCCAAACCAAAGGAAGTGCGAGTGCAAACGGTTAATCGTTCGTTCTACTGTCATCAGTATAATGGACATGCTCATACGAAAATCTGGTAATCGGGTCAAAACATGGCGTATTAGCATCAACCAGCTCACAAAAGATAAATATCGAGCCTTCCAATACTGCAATCTCCCTTGCACCCGCTCTATAGTAGACATCCAAGATAAAATTCTCGACGGTTGCAATGAGTGCAACGATAGACCCAAAAAATTGACTGGAAGGTCGGATATCAGGCAGTTGAAGATTCTTGCAACAGCCGATTGGAGAAGAGGGTCAACATTGAGCAAGACCAGAATGCACTTATTCTCGTTAAGGCGAAGACTTTAATAATGAAGCACAACCTAGATATTTGATTAACATTCGCATGACCAAATATTATAGTATCGTCTATATATTGAATGACGTGACCAACAAAACCAGGAATGCCTAAAGAATCCAATAAGCCTGTTTGTTCTGCCCTTTTCATGAGAGTTAGGTAAACCATCTGTCGTGATATTAAAAAGGATAGGGGCTAGGGGACAACCCTGTCGCATACCTCTAGCCAACTTGAATTCTTCTCCTCTCATTCCGTTAATGCAAATCGATGACACAGATTTTGTGACCAACTTCTTAACCCATGTTATAAGCCGGTTGTCCAACCCCATATTTGTTAGATATTCAATCAGAAAATCTCATGTCAGACTATCATAAGCCTTGTGAAAATCTAATTTTAGCAAGAAGTACGGTGCTTCAGTCGACTGTAAAGAGTGAAGAAGCTCAGTTGCACAAATAAAAGACTCTTGCAAACTTCGACCCAAAATAAAAGCTCCTTGGTTCAGAGAGACAAGTTGATCAATAATAATGCGCAATCGATTAGCCAACACCTTAGATAAAATGTGATATAGAGCACCCATCACCGAAATTGGTCTGAGGTTGGATATGTCTGACGCCCCTTACCTCTTAGGAATCAAAGAGATGACTGTCACATGGTATGGTTTAGGCAACCTTGCATTACAATACAATTTATCGAACAAGTGAAGCATGTCAGTTTTAACAATTGACCAAAAGGCTTTGAAGAGGTCGATGTGGAAACCATCAGGTTTTGGTCTGAGAACACCAAAAGTTTCATAATAAAATAGAAAAGAAAAGAATAAAATAACAAAAAAAGAGAAGGGAAAGGATAACGAAGAAGAAGATGGCAAAGAAAATTAAAAGCCTCACATCCTTTTTGTTTTTTGCTCTAGTTGTCGGATTTGAGATGACACGTAATTCAGCTCGAGGCACACCTTTCTAAAAATGGCTGATTGGGGATGGGTGCCAAGTCAGCTTTGCAAGGAGGCAAAAGGAAGAAAGAAAGCAGTAAGACCCGAACCAAACCCTATAAGGTCTATAGGGTGACAAATAAGACTTGGGTTCAGACCCAAAGGTTTGATTAATATGTAAACCCGGGTATAGCTTGTGAAATTTTATACCAGACCTGGGTCTGACCTGAGTTTTGATTAAGACCTGCAAATTTTCAATGTAAAAATGATAAAAAATATTATTTTATCAGATATGGTCTCGATCTGGTTCGTGTGATTCCTATTGGGAAAGGGTATAGTCTCTTATAGTAGAGAGTATCGCTTGTTATAACCTTTGAAAAAAATGTAGTAAAAAGTACTTTTTAGTTTGATCTAAACCGCTAGACATGTTTGATAGTCTATTTCTTAGAATACATGCTTTGAATGGAAGAAGAAGAACAAGAGGATAACTTAATGAGTAGGTCATGACTTGTCTATTACATGCACATGGGCCTCTATTATTAGGATGTAGTTAGAAGTTATAATAGAAGGCAGAAACTCAAGTCCCTTTGATGGCCTTTATGCCAAACGGGGTGTTTGTAATTAAGGGTACTGGATGAAGGCATCAGATCAAACCCCACTGGCGCACGGTGTGTCAGTAGCTTTCAAAAGTGGGCCGCATAAGGTAGGGTAGTTTTGGGGACTCACTCCAGGTTTTTCTTGATAAAAAAAAAAAAAACTCAAGTTTTTTTTTTATTAAAAACTTTAAAAAAATAAATAAGGCAGGCTATTTCTTAGCAAGCCACCCAGGGCCGACCGGCAGGCCTCTTTGAGATTTGAGGCCACGGCCTTGGACCTTAAATTACAAAAGAATATAATGCTTAATTATTCTGAGGGCCTCCAACGAAACATGGCACATGCTGAGGACTTCCAATGAGAAAAAAATATATATATATATGAAGAAACATGGGCCTCCAATGAAATATGCCTAAGGCCCCATGCAGCCACCAACAGAGAAACCACCGGGATGGTGTCGCCTGATGTGGGTTTCACTGTCTTGGCCATTTTCCCGGCTTGTGGTTGACCAAAAACTTGTTGGAGAAGCCAAAATTAAAAAATAAAAAACATGCTGGCATTTTCCGGCTAGCTACCAATAGAGATGGTGCTACCCTCACCAGGTGGCACCAGCACAGCCATTTTTAGGCGGGTGACTGGCTGGAAAATGGCGAGAGCGCAAACAAATGAAAAAAATAAAAAAATGTGTGCCATTTATTGGCGACCTAGCAGCCGAGAAATGGCCGCCCTTGCGGGGCCTCACCAGCCTAGGAGCAAAAAAATGATAAAAGCTAAAAAAAAAAATTTGCCAGCTAAACATGGCATGCAGCTGGCCAAAAAATGGGCAGATAGCCATTAAAAAAGCAAAAAACAAAAAAAATCCAGCTATTTTCCACCAGTTAAGGGCAGGACAAAAGGCCGGCCAGTAGCACCCTCGCGAGGCTGTACCAAGCCAGCCTTTTTCCAGCCGGCAGCCAGCAGGAAATGGGTGGTGTTTGTATGTTTGAAAAACGGCAAGAGGGGGGGGGGGGGGGAGGGGATGAGAGTCCGGATCGGGTGCAACCACATGGTACAAAATTTGTGCATTAGGCTCTTGATTGCCTACAACTGACTGTCCCTGTCCCAAGAAGGAAGGTGATCAGGTGCTTAATGCATAAATATTTGTGCAATCATACTGCACCTGGGGACGTGGGGGGTCGGTGGAACGTGAACCACGATAAACCGGGTTAGCCACCTGAAAAAACTTTGTTGCCAGTTTTTCAAAGCTTGGTTTAAACTAGATTTTCTTGGTTTTCAAACAAATACCAAACCTGGTTTCCATGTGAAAACTAGGTTTACACCCAAAACCTGGTTTTTAACAAGGCTTTGGGTGTCATCCAGACGCTCCCATAACATTTTTGAAATAGAGTGATTCTATTATGATATTGACACATTTTATTTTTCATAATTGTACAAAAAATTTCATATTTTATATAATGATGTTACTTAATTATTATATGTTTTAATCTTTTTATTGCGGTTTTCCTTAGAAAAGAAAATTCTTAATTTATTGTGAGAATTTCTTCTGTCAAAGAAAGAAAATCTCAATGCTCAAACTAAAAACCACTAGAATTTTCTATTAGAAAGCTTGGTGCCTGGGAAACTATGTCACATGGACATGCCATTTTGACTCAGAACACAGGGAATACGACACGAGGACACTAACATGCAACACGCTGCTCACATGTATAGGTGTTTTTATTTTTCTACAATAATTTTAATGGTATTTTTAATGATCCCAAATCCTATCCGATCCGACTCTCTAATGTATTTTCTGATCTGAAATCCAAACCGTTGGAACCCCTACGCATAAGGGTGCGTAAGATATAGTCAAATGGCATTGGATATGCATGGTGGGCGCCCCAACCTAGGTCCAGTCCATTACTCTTATATATGTAGTCTCAAATCAACCTCATCTGAGTTGGATGGATAATGATGCAGCTCGGCCCTAAAATGGACCCACTTTTTTCACTCTTCAGACACCAAGAAAACCACAAACAGGCAGAAACAAAAGAGACTGAAAGTGTTGGTGCTGTTTCACCCAAGGGATTTGGCTTAGTGAGATGGGGCCTAGACCGTTTGACAGTCTGTCTAGGTTCAAATCTCAGAGGCGTCGCTCTCTGCACAACCCGACGTTTGGCAACTCCTTAGGGTTGAGGGAGCCAGCATTAAGTGCCATCACATGACACACTTTGAGTGAGTACTGCACCTGGTGCCTTCCATCTTTGGCTGACAGTTTGTCAGTTGTGGGGCCCAAAAGCAGATGAAGTGCAGCCTGGTGCAGAGGCACACTCAAAGTGTGCAATGTGATGGCACCTGGTCTTGGCTCGGGTCAAGGGGTAACAGTGACCATAAGTATAGGGATGGCAGTGGGGCAGGGAGGGGGACAAGGTCTCCACCCCCGCCCCACCTCAAGATTAGAACCTCCATCCCTGGTGGGGATGGATTTTAACCTCCACCCCTGCCTTCATCCCCGTTTCATTTCCTCCATCCCCGGTGGGGATGGATTTTAACCTCCACCCCTGCCTTCATCCCCGTTTCATTTCCTCCATCCCCGGTTCAAACGGGGATGAGGCGACGAAAAGTGGCAGGGGCGGGGATGAGGCGTGGACGAAGCGGAGAAAAGGGTACGTCCATCCCCGCCTCCATCCCCCAAACGGAGATGGATTTTAACCTCCATCCCCGTTTCATACCCTTCATCCCCGGTCCAAACGGGGTGAGGCGGGGCCCCACTTTCCCCCGGTCCACTGCCATCCCTATTTAAGTAGGTCAGGCTGAGCCAGCGTAGCTAGGTTTATGCACCTGGAGCTGTTTTTCGGAGTGAAAAAAAAAGAGAGTGCTGTTTGAAAGGTTCAGGACATCCGTCCGCCAATTTTTAGTACAACTTTGAAGGGGCTGGTCTTGGACGGTGTGCGCCTGGTCAGTGAACTCGGCGGACAAGGCAGATGAACCAACCGGGTCAAAGTTCAAAAAAACACCCCATGTTATGTGAGAAGAGACATCTGAGGAGCGATCTTTCAAAGAAATTGTCGAATAAGAGACACCTAAGTTTGTTCAACTCATGTCATCCCGTGAATTGCGTATAGTAAAATTGTTCAACCCTTCCTATTTGTATACTAACATAAGCTAAATTCACTTTTTGGAAGCAAGTTGAAAATAATAATAATTTTTTTAATATGCATCTATTTTTTTTATTAAACAGAGGAAAACAACCTAAAAAAACCAGGAGCCATGATTTCGAACTTGAGACGTTACATTAGCCCCCTGCGTCGAGCTGACTCTGCTGGCCACCTGTGCACTCATCTACCAACAGGGGCTCCGTGTTGTTTGCAGGAGCTCAGTGCATGTCTACTTGTGGTGAAACATTGCAGGTTCAAAACCCAATGATATGCTGAATAATAACTGCTTGGGAGTCTGCATAACCCCCCATCCAAGGCCAGCTGGCCTCTTTGATATTTGAGGCCACCCTCTGAGACCTCAAATGAAATAAATATAACGCTTATATTTCACATGCTGATGGCCTCCAATGAAACATGGCACTACATGCATGTACCTCGTGCTGAGGGCCTCCAATGAAAAAAAAAATTGAAGAAATATGGGCCTCCAATGAAATATGCTTAGGACCTCAACTTCTCTTGAGCTGCCCCTAACACCACCCCCCCCAAAAAAAACAAAAAAAAAAACTGTGCACTAACCTAGGGCACAGCCTTGTTTGACAATTTCCTTTTTATGTCAAACAATTTTAAGAAATAAAATAAGTGTTAATATTGAAATGGGAGCTTCTATGGTGGTAATTTACCGTCATAACTTATGGTGGTATACACTTGATTTATATAAATCTAAGCTCCTAAAGCAAAATCTAACCATTGATTCATGTTTAGCATATTTTATTTATTATTTTTATATATTAAAGTTTAATCAAATATGATGTTTTATATCAGTTTAAACCACCTTTTATCTTCATGAATTGTGAGTTGTTGATTTTTGCCGTCTAAAAAATAAAATCTTATGGTATATTAAACATGATAAATCCTTTTAATATATTAAATACATTATGCTAAACACATGGTTTGGTTTATCATTTGGTGACTAGATCTATGCAAACAAGAGCATAGTAGCATGGTATTATGATTTGCAAATAGGTGATACATTGAAAGTAAATTATTTCCTCAGAATTTTATCATTTTTTTAATATATTAAATAAAATCACATTATTTTTCAAATTATCAATCTTACTTGTGACTAAGATTTAAAAACGTCCCATCGACTCAAATTAACTGCGAATGACCTGGTTGAAACTGGCCTTGACTCAATAATGACTTGTTGACTTGACTCAATAATCTTGAAAAGCGACTCAAATTAACAAGGCTGACCAAGATTACCAACCCTTTTTGTTGGAATTGATTTCATATTTCATATTTCATATTTCATATTTCATATTTCATATTTCATATTTCATATTTCATATTTGATTCTTGTTTTTTTGCTATTGAAAAAATAACTATTCTTGGTCACCAACGGGTGGTTGGTAGGAGCTGTCAGTGCACGTCTCCTTGTGGTAGGACATTACAGGTTCAAAACCCAGTGGTATGTTGAATAACAACGGGTGGTGTCTTCCTAACCCCGGCTTGCCTTTCAAAAACAAAAAAAGAACTATTCTTGGTGATGGTCCTTGTTTGAATAAAGCTATTGCAGCAACTTTTTTTTTGTTTTTGTGAAAGACAAGCTGGGGGTTAGAAAGAGCCCTACCAGTTATACAACTATACCATTAGGTTAATTTTGATCCGGCAACCTCCCACCACAAGGTGATGTTCACTAGCTGCTCCTACCAAACAAGCGCAGCCCCCCTTGGTAACTTGGTTAGGTTCTTTGGATTACACGTAATCTTGCCAAGAACCAAGTGTTTTAAGTCAAAATATTATAACAGCCAATGTTTGTTCGAACATGGGAAAACTGATCACTCGTGATGTTAACATGTTAAAGAAAAGGGTTGAAATTAATTTGAAAATGTAGAATGGTTATTTTCCAAATTTAATGGTTTATATATATATATATATATATATATATATATATATATATATATATATATATATGTGTGTGTGTGTTCATTAATTTCATGTGTCCATTGTATCATATTTTTCTTTTCTTTTTATCTAGAAGAAGTTGGATGCAGGTAGGACATCCCCTAACAATTAAAACCTAGATTCTGACATGTAAAATCCATTTGCACCTTACACAAAGTTGATATATATATATATATATATATATATATATATATATATATATATATATATATATAAGAAACCCTCACCGAGAATCAGGTCACTGCCTCATGAAAAGTTACTCCACAACACCCAAGCCTTTACGGAGCTTTATGAAAAATATTAAAGCAAAAAATACCTTTCATATCAGTTGTAGTTGAGGAAACTAAGTTATCACAAGTTAAACCAACAGAGCTCCCCTTGTCTAGTAGGAGCATCTAGTGCGCCTCACCTTGTGCTGGGACGTTGCAAGTTCAAAACCCAATGGTACAGTTGTATAACGGGTGAGTATCCGGTTTACCGAGACTTGACCTGGACCAAATCCTATAGGGTCCAGGTATGATGATAAAAAACCCCATTAAAACACGGATTCAGACCCGAAGATTCGATTAATACACGGACCCAGGTATAGTTTGTGAATTTTATACCAGACCCGGGCCCGACCAGAGTTTCGATAATTAAGACCCATAATTTTTCAATGTAAAAATGCCAAAAAATATTATTTATGGTCCTGGTCAGGTTCATTTAGTTCTTACCCTATCCGGGTATGGTTTCTCTTACAGTAGACCATATTAGACCCAGGTTTAGACCTCATACCATACCCAAAAATATGATCCAAGTCTGGTTTCACCTAGGTCCAAACCAAACCCGACCTATTGACACCTCCTACTGTCACTAGCTTGCCTATAAAAAAGAGTTAATGAGAAAAAAAAAGAGTATATAAAGGGACCATTACTTTTAGAAAAATGATTTAGCATCCTCACCATTCACAATGTACACCAGACCATAAGGTCCTTGCAGGATATAGCAATATATTAAAGTGATTTGACTTTTCACCTAATATGCTCTAAAAAAAATGAGGGGTTTGACCTTTGGTAGGTCATTCAAAGTTGGCAATTAAGAAAAATTAAGTATATATATATATATATATATATATATATATAGAGAGAGAGAGAGGTTTACAATATATGAAAACAGGGATGGCTGTCACGGGCCTATTTCCTTCAATGGGCCAGCGCGACGCGACAATCCTTCCTTACCGCCGCAAGCCTACTCGTCAACTCGCTTGCCGATCGCAAAAGCTTGTAATCAAAGTGCAAGAGAGCAAGAGAGAATAGAGGGAGAGAAGTTGCAATCACAAGAAGCAATCACAACGAGGGTGAACAAAAGAAAGCTCAACGCATTTACTTCATTCACAATTTTTGCCCGCAGGCTATTACAGTTCAAGTATACGGGCTGCCCCTTCGGGGTATTGATTCACCTGAACCGGGCAGCTTACATAAGACTCAACAAAAGAAAAACAGACTCTAAGCGCAATTGTACACTGTAAGTCGCAAGGGAACATGCCCCCCCCTTCAAATCATGCACCGTCCTCGGTGCCATCTGTTTCGTGGTAAGCCCTGACTTCAGCCGGGTAGCGGCTGTTCATTCGAAATGCAGGCTCCCACGTTGGTTCCGCTGTTTCCTCCCACTGCACCAAGTATTTCTTTGCTTGTCCCAAGTAGTTAACCTTGTGGCGAAGGATCTGACTGAGGTGCTTCTCGGCCCGTTGTGCTGCCGGGGCCCTCTGCATGATGGGAGCGCGTTGCGGCACACTGCGTTCCGGGTCTCTATCATCTGGATGGAACTGCTTGAGGTTGCACACGTGGAACATCGGGTGCACCTTGAAGTCTAGGGGCAACTTCAGCTTGTATGCCTACTTGCCCACCTTCTTTGTGATGGTGAAGGGTCCCTCATACTTTCTGAGTAGTCCGCGGTGCCGCCCACGGAAGATGCCTGTGCGACCAAGATATAACTTCACCAACACTTGGTCCCCAACTTGGAACCCTGCGGGCCGACAGTGTTTGTTCGCCCACTTCTTCATTCTCTTTGCCGCTTTGTGTAAGAATGCCTTCGCTGACTCATTTTGCTCGTGCCAGTCGCGAACAAACTGATAGGCAAATGATGGCCTTCCCTTTTTCTGTGTGGCAAGAGTGTGCGGGGTCAGTGGCTGCTGCCCCGTGGCTATCTCGAATGGACTATGGCCTGAAGACTCGCTCTTCTGCAGATTATAACAAAACTGTGCCACATCAAGGAGCTTCACCCAATTTTTCTGATTGGCACTAACAAAGTGCCTAAGGTACTGCTTCAGTACCCCGTTGATACGCTCTGTCTGCGGATGAAAGCTTGTTGAAAACAGCAACTCAGAGCCAAGTAGCTGAAATACTTCACGCCAGAACTTGCCCGTGAAGCGAGCATCGCGATCACTCACAATGCTCTTTGGTATGCCCCAGTGCATGCTTTACGAACAACTCTGCAGTCTTCTCTGCAGGGCACTCTTTGGAAGCTGGGATGAAGGTGGCATACTTTGAGAAACGATCCACCACAACCAAAATAAAAATGAGGCCCTCTACCTTCGGCAGACTAACAATAAAGTCCATGAAAATGCTATCCCAAGGACGTTCTGGAATTGGTAGAGGCTCAAGGAGACCGGCAGTCTTCTGGTTTGTCCCCTTATCTTGTTGGCAGATGAGGCATGTCCGCACATACCCCTCAACGTCGTCTCTCATCTGCGGCCAATAGTAATCGCGCTCAAGGAGTGCTAAGGTCCGCTCCTGACCAGGATGGCCGACCCATAGTGTATCATGGCACTCCTTGAGTAGCTCTCGGCGAAGGCTTCCCCACCGTGGTACAAATATGCGTCCCCCTTTTGTTACGAGGAGGCCATCCTGTAGCCAAAATCGCCGAGTCTTCCCTGCCTGCGCCAGAGAAACAAGGTGTTGTGCGGTCGGATCCTACTGCGTACCCTCGCGGATGCGGCTCAGCAATGCACCCTCCAAATGCACTTCAGAAGACTCCGCACGCGCAGCTGCCAGTTCAGCCCTACGACTCAGGGCATCCGCCACAACATTGGTCTTTCTAACCTTATACTCCAAGGCAAAATCGAACTCAGCCAAAAACATCTGCCATCGAGCTTGTTTAGGCGTCAACTTCGTTTGTGTCTGAAAATAGCTCGTGGCCACATTGTCCGTCTTGACGATGAACTCAGCACCCAAAAGGTAGTGCTGCCAGATCCTGAGGCAATACACAATGGCGGTCATCTCACGTTCGTGCACTGTGTAACGCCTCTCTGCATCCTTCAGCTTGTGACTCTCATATGCGATCGGATGAACATCTTGCATAATAACTCCGCCAATGGCAAAGTCTGAGGCATCAGTGTGGACTTCAAAGGGTCTCGAATGATCAGGCAGTCGCAGCACTGGCTCCCTCACTAAGGCTTTCTTCAAGCCATCGAAGGCATCTTGGTACGCTCCTGTCCAGAGCCATGCCCGATTCTTCTTTAACAAATCTATGAGGGGCGCAACAATGAGGGAATAACCTTCGATGAAACGCTGATAATAGTTTGCCAAACCGAGGAATGATCGCAATTCTGGCACTTTGCTTGGCGGAACCCATTTCTGGATGACCCTTATCATCTGCCCATCCATACGCAGCACACCACGCCCCACAACGTGGCCAAGGAAGCTGATCTCCTCCTGCCCGAAGAGACACTTCTCTCGTTTGACACAGAGGTCATTCTCCTTCAGCACCTGAAACACTGTTCGCAAGTGCCCGACATGTTCCTCCATGTTGCTGCTGTAGATCACGATATCATCTAGGTAGACTACCACAAACTTGTCTAAGTAAGGGTAGAAGATCTGGTTCATTAAAATCGTGAACGTGGCTGGAGCATTTGTCAACCTGAATGACATTACTAGAAATTCGTAATCACCATAGCGGGTGACACAAGTTGTTTTTGGCTCATCACCTTCGGCAATCCTCACCTGCCAGTAACCCGATCGCAGATCTAGCTTGGAAAAGATATGGGCACTGCCTAGCTGATCGAACAAGTCTGCTATCAATGGCAATGGGTACTTGTTCTTCACCGTGACCTTGTTCAAGGCACGATAATCCACACATAACCGTTTAGAGCCATCATGTTTTATCTGGAAAAGGACAGGGGCACCAAATGGGGCCTTTGATGGACGAACAATGCCTGCGTCCAACATCTCGTCTAGCTGCCTGCGCAGCTCTTTCAGCTCAGCTGACCCCATACGGTATGAAACCATTGCAGGAGGCTTCGCTCCCGGGGTCAACTCAATCTTGTGGTCGACCTCGCGTCTTGGTGGAAGACACTTTGGCAATTCCGGGGGCATCACCCCCCGAAACTCCTCCAATAGTGGGGCTAGGGTCGGCGGCACTGCTGCTTCTACCTTTTCTTCATCTGCACACACTGCAACTAAGAATGTCTGCTCCCCATGCTTGACACCCTTCTTCAGTTGCATTGCCGATAACATGGAAGACTTGCCTTTCTGCGTGAGGCACTGCACTGTGTGTGACAGGTCTGACCCCATGATCGTCAACGTGTTAAACTTTGGCAGCATCATAACATTCTGGCTTCGCAAAAACTCCATACCCAGAATCACCTTGAAATCGTCCAGGGGCACCACAGAGAAGTTGGCTTTGCCGACCCAACTCCCCACTTGAGTAGCCACATCTCTTGCTTCACCAAGGATGGGCTTGGCCTCAAAGTTTACTGTTTTGATAGTCCTCTGCTTTGGCCCAGTTTTCAAGCCCAACCGCTCTGCCTCTTCCCGCGAGACAAAGTTGTGTGTGGCCCCCGAGTCTACCATTGCTGAAGTAGACTTTCCATTCAAAATGACTTCTACGTACATAAGTTCCTTACTGACCTGCATGTTCTTAGCTGCACAACTTCTAGCTGCGTTAATCGATCGCATGACCCCCACCCTTGGTTGCATGGTCTTAGTGTCACTGCATTCAGTATCGCTGCATTCTTCCTGTGCAATATTGGCTTGCCCGTCGTCCTTTACAAGGCGCTTTGGGCACTGCCTGGCGATATGTCTATCGCCGCAGAACCAACATGTCACAACCACACCCTTGTTGCTGTTGTTATGCTTTGTGAAGTTCTGTTTCTTTTCGGATTGATGGCGTGTCGACACCTCACCTTTATCATTGCGCTGCTCATCCTTCTTGCCTCCGTGGTCAGGCTTCTTCCCAACTTTGGTTGATTGGGTGAAAGGCTTGCGCTGAGTGTCAACTAAGCGCTCTACCGCCACATATTCATCTTCCAAAATACATGGGTTGCTTCTTTCCACTTCAGACTGTGCCCATGGTTGAAGTCCCACAATGAACCAGTTGAGCATGTCGTCTTCTGGCATGTTAGGTATCTCCAGCATAAGCTTCTGGAACGTTCTGACATAGTCTTGCAACGAACCAGTGTGTTTAAGCTCACGAACCATCCTGTAAGCCTGTCTCTGCGCATTTCTTGACATGAAGTAGTTGCGCAACTCTACTTTGAAGTCATCAAAGGTGTCTGTCACACATTGACCCCTCTCCATGTCATTGCGCTTCCGCCTCCACCAAGCGATAGCATCCCCATCAAGTAAGGTCGCTGCAGCCTTGATCCTCAGATCTTCGAGGGTCACATTCTGGATATCAAAGTAGTCTTCTACTTGGAACAAGAAGTTCTCAATGACATTGCTGTTGCGAGAACCATTGAATTTTGTAGTTCTAGGTACATCAATCATTGATGGTCTCTCACCATTTCCGCCATTTAGGGTCACCGTCCGCTGCAACGTACGGTTCTTCAACTCAAGATCGGTCACTGTAGTCGTCAACGAAGTGACCTGCCCCATTAGTAAGTTCATATGCTCTTGCAGGCTCGCCACCACATCATTCAATCCATTGAATGATTCACATGCGCGTGAAATCGCTTCATCATGCGAAGTCACATCTTCCACCAGCTTGTTAATAGTTGCAGCCAACTCTTCTTGGCCCCGAGGTGAACCCATCTCCTCAGCTTCGGCAACTGCCTTGCCTTTGGTGTTGCGCAAGTGTTGATAAGGCGCCACGATGTCTTGCTCACAAATCGCAGCCTGTCGGCGTGTCTGTCGACATCGACTCCGGAGTCCCTTCCTCAGCACGAGAACGGGCTCTGGTACCACTTGTCACGGGCCTATTTCCTTCAATGGGCCAGCGCGACGCGACAGTCCTTCCTTACCGCCGCAAGCCTACTCGTCAGCTCGCTTGCCGGTCACGGAAGCTTGTAATCAGAGTGCAAAAGAGCAAGAGAGAATAGAGGGAGAGAAGTTGCAATCACAAGAAGCAATCACAACGAGGGTGAACAAAAGAAAGCTCAACACATTTACTTCATTCACAATTTTTGCCCGCAGGCTATTACAGTTCAAGTATACGGGCTGCCCCTTTGGGGTATTGATTCACCTGAACCGGGCAGCTTACATCAGACTCAACAAAAGCAAAACAGACTCTAAGCGCAACTGTACACTGTAAGTCGCAAGGGAACAATGACAGTCTACCAAAAAAAAAGGATCCCTCTGAATCCATCCTGTTTGGACTGGGGTCGAAGGACATAAAACAATGAATAAACTGAGGATGAAGGTAAAAATCAGAACTCGTACGAAGATGAAGTCTGGGATGGACTTACTCTTGCCCCCGCCCCCCGCTTTGTCCCCATCCTCATTAATAAAATTATTAATATGCTTATATATCTATCTATATCTATATATATATATATATATATATATATATATATATATTTCTTACTTTAAACCCTTCTTGGCCTTATTTTTTTCTTATTTCTTTTAAAATAAGAATAAAGTTATTTTGAGATGGGGGACGGGTTGAGGATGAGGACGGAGATGGGACGAAAACGACTATTTTAAGACGTGAATGGACCAAGAATGGAGGACACAATTTTGGGCGGGGTTGGAGACCTTGTCCCCCAAACCCGCCCCAGTCCCCATCCCCACATGAAAAGACAACTCTTAAATTTTGTGCAAAAATTATACAAGTGCCATATAAGTAATACATTCTCTATTTTTGAAAAAAATACAATTGTCAAAAGAAAATTATGATTTCATCCAAGAAACACATGATAATTATGTCATTTGAAAAATAAGTTATAAAGGATAAACTTTGTTGCCTCCTCTACCCATGCTTCTACTTTTATTAGATTTGAGATTTTAAGATTAATATAAGATATAAGATAAGACTAAGACTTAATTTATGCAGTAGTTGACTTAAACAAAACCCTTGGATGACCGGCATCTTATTTATTCATAAGTTTGATTGAAGGTGTTTAGATTGTAAAGTCCTGTTTTTTTTTTCTTAACTTTAAATCAGCCCTTTGAATCACAATGCACTAAAATAGCCATACTTAAGAAGTCCAAATTCAAATTTGGTGGTTCAGATGATGTGTTCATGTAAGGTGAGTCTGATACTTGGCTATAGTGTTCTTTATTATTATTATTATTATTATTATTATGATGATGATGATGATGATGATGATGATGATGATGATGATGATGATGATGATGATGATGATGATGATGATGATGATGATGATGATGATGAGTATTATAATTTAAGATCACGTATGTGCAGTACTGTAATACATGCAATGGCACTTGATTAGTAGTTTGTGAAACATATAATGTCGCATGCCTTTGTTTGTTAGAAAACAAACGTTTATGACTTTGCCTCCACCGCTCGTCTTTTATTTATACAGAAAGGTGCAATATCAATCATAAGTACGTGGATTTGAAATCCATGGGATGGCAGACCGTTTATGACAAACAAAACTACCCACGACTACAGCTGGTACAAAAGCCCAATGAACCTAACATAGAGTGTTCAAGCTTGACTTGTTCTTGTAGTGAGCTTGCATGAGATGGAGTTGTTGGTGAGCCTAAGTTAAATGAAGCTTGTTCCCCAAAAAATATAATTTTTAAGATCAATATTGGGCTCTAATTAAACCTATTGAACCAAGCCCAAAATGACTCATGTACAAAATGGAAAATGATTGTACTGTCTCCTTGTAAAATGGTGTGCCTCTCAAAATACTTAGAAATTTGATAATTTTTTTTTATATATCTAAAATTTTGATTCTCGACTTTTTAAAATATTTGTATTCCTCTGCAAATATAGCATGATGTTTGCAACTCATACTTGAGAATAACAACAACAACTACACCTTCATCCCAAAACAATTGGGGTTGGTGATATGAACCAAAAAAGAAAATCATTGTGGGTCTTCCACATGAATCATTCTCCTCCAAGCATTTCTATCCAATGCCATGTCCTCGGTGAGGTTCAAAGCATTCATATCCTTTCCTATCATCTCCATCCATGTCTTCCTAGGCTTACCCCGACCTCTTTTAACTTATAATATATTTTTTCACTTCTCCATCCTTCTAACTGGAGCATCATTAGGCCTTCGCAGAATATGTCCAAACCACCGTAAAGGATTCTCTCTAATCTTATTTTCAATGGGTGCAATGCCTACCTTCTTACGTATCTCCTCGTTCCGAATCTCATTGAGAATGTTCCTAAAAAATGTGAACCTATCGTAGTATAATTTTTATTCCTATCCTTTCACTCTCTTTTTTGGTATATCTATATTTCAAGAAATTCACAAGCACTTTTTCTTTTTCGATGACCGTTCGTGAAAATTGTAAATGCTATCTACTATCAACAAATGAACGTTTTTTATCCTCAACATTAATGTGCACCTGCGATGCATGCATGAGCGTATGGATAAGTGTACACATTAATAATTTAAAAAATACATGACATAGTAAAAGCAAACAAGAGTGTCTTAATTTTCACGCTTAATCAACTTGACAATTAAAACCCTGTGTTTGAAAATCAAACATACAAAGTTAGAGCATTGCAGAAAGAATGACAAAATAAATCATTGCAGCAACTATCGATCCGCACACTTCCGCATATCCACGAACAGGGTCCATTCGTGAATATGCATGTGTTGTCTTCAAAACTGTTTTTTAAATTAAAATTTATTTTCAACAGATTTCAGTTTTGGCCCGTTCCTAATATATCGTTGTGTTTATCTGCAACAACTGAGCCTGAGGAAAAAATGAGAGAAATTATAAATAGTCATGCTCAGCCAAATTAATGTTAAGAAGGGAAAAAATTCCAAGTAACTCTTACTGAGCTCTCTCAAAGCAAACCTCAAACACTATCTTCCTTCTTTCTCCTTCTTCTTTTCTTTTCTGAAACTCCGAGCAGCAGCCCGTTCGTAGACTTTCCTTTCTGTTGTGCACCCAATAGTGGTATCAAAGCTTTCAGGTGTCACTGATCCAGGAATTCAGTGGACATTGCTACTGCGATCAGGAACTGCTTCCGACACTGAAGCTGTAGAAAGGTATCTGCACACACAAGCAAATATGATTAAACGTACATCAAGTAAGTCAGGGCTTCTTGCGGAAGCCCTTTTGCATATATGCTTAAGTGTGAAAACAAGCACGCTTAGAGCTTAAAACTTGTCTTATGTTTGCATGTGGCTCAATGAGTCGAGGACTCCTCACTGTGTTTTTGCTATTCCTGAAAATAAATATGTATTTCCTGTAAAACACAACAAAATCACAATAGTTAGTTCTATGCATTTGTTTTAAACCCCTTACTTGGTACATCAAGGATACAACTCCTGCATAAACAACACAGGGGACAAGTTACAAGACTCGCCCAACTTTGGGCAACCCTCTTTGACAATACAAGAAAACTGTGTATATCCTTTTTATTAAACCATAAACACACACACGAAAGAAATAATATATATATATATATATAAATCTTGTTTGTCACCAAAAAGTTGTTCAGTGACCTCTATTTTTCGGCCATCGGGAAGGAGCTTTCTTGGTTGTTTGATGTTCCTCTCTCCTAAATCATCAAACTCCTCTTGGAAAAGAAAACACCAAGCTTGAAAACAACACACAACAAGAGATAAGCTTGTAAAACAACATGAATCTCAGGATCTGTAAAAAAAATGATGACATGAAAACTGAGAAACTCAAAGTCTGTCGAAAAACCATCTGCCAAAAAATTAAAAAATGTGAGATATCAACCAAACTGGGAAAAATCCATTGGATTGCTTTGGATTTTTCGTCGAGAGGAGCCTGAGGCAAGATCTGAAGACCCCAGCAGTCGTCTAGCCTCCCCACCGCCGAAACTAGTCAGAGTTGTCGATTTTCCTTTCATCTTCTTGGTGAAGACTCGAGAGGAGAGAGAAAACCCTAGTTAAAATAAACTGAAAATCGTGTTTGTCGAGTTTTATATGCCTTATTTCTGAAAAGACATGTTTACCCTTGTCTTTTTTAGATTTTCTCCAAAAGACTGTTACAAGTCTTAAAAATTAAACCCGCATTCTTTTCTTTTTGAAAATTACTAAATAAGGGTTGTGTGGTTTGAAATTTCATAAAAATTTTCAAATTTGTCTAAAATACTAGACAAGTATCTGAATCTTTTATAAAATTATACCGACAGGTTTTTGCATCTTTAACCATCCATTCTTGATCTATTTTCGGTTAAAGATAATTTTTTTGTTAATGCCTTCTGACTCCTTTATAAAGTTATTAACATTGTTGTTCACTTGTTTGCTTGTTCTTGTCCTTCTTATATATATATATATATATATATATACATAAATAGAAAAATGACTAGTCGTGTGTGCATCTGAGTTGGCCAAAACCAACAAACTAAATGGAACAAACTTTTCTATTTGGAAAAGATGCATCCCCTTGGCTCTAACTCTAAAAGGACTTGAATATGTTCTCCATACCCAGATGAAGAGGCATCAAAAGATGACAAAGATAAATATGGTAAATTTTAAAAAAATGATCTAATGGCTAAAACAATTATGCTTACTTATATGGATGATGACCTTATAAGGGTCTTTGAAGATTATACAACATCCAAAGAAATGATGAAGGCAATCACTACAAAGTATGATACAACATATGAAGTCCACATACAACTACTCCTAGAACAATACAACTCTTATAAAATGAAAGAGTTAGAAAGTGTAGTTGACCACGTAAATAGAATGCTAGTTATGGCCAAGGATCTAGCCATTGCCGAAAACGTGATCCCAGACCGAATGCAAGTTTCAACGATACTGAATAACCTACCTCCTTCTTGGAAAATGGTCACAATGACTCTAAGGTTAAATTCCAAAAACCTAAATTTGACTAAATTACCCCTGTAACTAGCCATAGAACAAAAACATGTGGCTAGAGAAAAGAAGTCTGAACTGTTAATTGCTCAAGATATCTCTATATCCAATCAAGTACCCCTTAAAACAAACAACTTTAAAAGAAAAGGTAATGGCAAATTCAACAAAGCACAAAGTGCAGGTTTTAGAAGACCACAAGGAAACAAAGGCTCTCAAGTTAAATGCTTGAAATGTGGCAAGCTTGGACACATACATAGGAACTGCAAGACCAAGTTTACAAACAACAAGAACAATGAAAACAATGGGAGGTACAACAATAATCCCAACAACAAAAATAAAGAGGTTGTTTATGTGGTGTTAGAGTGTCTCTTCACAAATGAAGAATTGTCCAGATGGTGGGTGGATTCTAGAATAACCCGTCATATTTCTAGATCCACAAATGGAGTTGTGGAACTTAAAGAATTAGGACCAACAGAACATAAAGTATACATGGTAAACAACTCATAATGTGATATTTTAGGCATTGGATCGTATCGACTTAATGTTGGTGGCACCAATGTCCTTCTGAATGATGTTCTCTATGTTCCCTCTATGAGAAGAAATTTAGTGTATGTGCCTGCTTTAACAGACAAAGTGTTTGAAGTTGGGTTTGTCCTTGGCAAAATTACTATGGGAAAACATAGAAAAGTCCTGTTTGAAGGCAAATTTGTAAAAGAACACAATATGTTCAAGCTCAGTGATAATAAAGGATCTTTTTCAGTTTATATTGATTGTGTCCTAACTGTTGATGTAAACATCTGTCATAAAAGATTGGGACACATAAGTATTAAAAAGACGAAGAACATGTCACAACAAGATATTATTCTTGTCTTCAATGAAACCTTGTTTGAAAAGTGTGAATCTTGTATATATGAAAAGATGGCTAGAAAACCCTTTCCATCAAATGTTGTTCGTGACAATGAAATATTAGAAATAAAACATATTGACATATGTGGACCTTTTAGAGTTCAAACTCATATTGGGTATTTCATAACTTTTATTGATGATTTCTCAAGATACAGATACTTGCATCTTATCAAACATAAATCTGAAGCTCTTGAGAAATTTAAAGAATATAAAAGTGAAGTTGAAAGACAACTTGGAAGGAACATTAAAATAATAAGATCAAATAGAGGTGGTGAATACACTTCAAATGAATTTTATGAACATTGCAAAGAACTTGGCATTAACAAGCAAAAAACTATGCTAAGAACACCGTAATAAAATGGTGTTGCAGAGAGGTGCAATAAAACCCTCTTTAACATGGTTATATCCATGTTAGCAGGTGCACAACTACCCAAAGTATTTTGGGGAGAAGTTGTTAGTACAACTATGTACACTTTGAACAGAGTAGCCTGTAAAGTCGTCTCAACCAGTTCTTATGGACTATTATGAAACCAGACTTAAGTCATCTTAGGAGATGGGGATCTGTATCTCATGTGAAAATCTTAGATTCAACTATGGATAAATTGGATAACCGATCTGCAAGGTGTATCTTTATTTGATATCCTAAGAGATCTAAAGGCTACAGATTATATCATCAGAGATTGAGACTGATTGAGAGTAGAGATGTGGAGTTTCTTGAAGGACTCAATAATGAATCCAGTGATTCAATTGATGACCAATTTGACTTACTCGATGATGAAGAGCAGTTAGGCAATGAACCAACTACAGAACAGTCTGGCAATGAACCAATTGTGGAACAGTTAGGCAATAAATCAACTGATTCTGGTACCTCTACTTCTCAAAGACTAAGTGATCATAAAAGGTCTAGAGCTTCTCCATCCTATTTGGATGATTATTATGTGTATTTGTCTGAGGAGCTATGCTATTTTGTAGATCTGAATGAAATGATTGATAACTTATCATATTCTGATGCAATAAAATCATATGAAGCATCAGAATGAAAGAAAGTCATGGATGAGAAAATCAAATCCATTGAAAAGAATAAGGTCTGGGAATTAATCGTTCTTCCTGAAGGAAGAAAACTTGTTGGATGCAAGTGGGTTCTAAAGAAAAAATGTAAATCTAATGAAACAATGGAAAAAATTAAGGCTAGACTGGTGGCAAAAGGTTTCTCCCAAAAAGAGAGAGTTGATTACACTGAAACCTATTCAGCAATGGCTAAGTTTGCATCCATAAGGATAATTTTATCCATAATAGCTTTCTTCAACTTTGATGTATGACAAATGAATGTCAAAATTATCTTCTTGAATGGTGACTTAAAAAAAACCCATTTATATGGTTCAGTCATAGGGGTATGTCACGGATAGTGACAAAGTGTACAAGTTGAAAAAATCTTTTTACGGACTTAAACAATCACCAAGACAGTGGTATTTGACTTTTCATAAAACCATAACCAAGATTTGATATGTAGCCAATCAGTTAGACCATTGTGTGTATGTTTAGAAAAGTGAGAGTCACTTTTGCATTCTATCATTATACGTAGATGATATATTGTTGACCGAGAATGATAATGAAATGATAGTCAACACAAAAAGTTGATTGAATACTAACTTTGAAATAAAAGATATGAGTAAAGCCTCATATATTTTGAGAATTAAAATCACCCGAGAGAAAAAATAAAAAATTTTGAATTTGTGTCAAGAAAGATATATTGACTATATCTTAAAAAAATATAGAATGCTTGACTTGAAACTCATTGATACTCTTGTCGCTAAGAGAGTAAATCTAAGTAAAAGTGACTGCCGATACCAGAGTAATTCGGTGTTGTATGCACAAACTGTTGGAAGCTTAATGTATCTTATGTTGTGTACTAGACTTGATATAAGCTTTGTTGTTGGTACCGTGAGCCGATACCAGAGTAATTCTGTTGGCCTCATTGGCAAGCCGTTAATAAAATATTTTGATATATGAGTCCACCTTTAACTATATTTTTGTGCTTATATTTTTGTGTTTGGGGAGGTGCAATAGACTGGTCTTGTAAAAAGCAAAACAAGCAAGGTTTTTTTGTTTCAATGAAATTTCGTGGAAGCTGAAACGTATTTTTTATCCTTATATAAGCAGGGCCCTCTGTATAGAAAAACGGCCGTTTCTTCCGGTCGGTTATTCTTGAAGGGAAGCGTTCCCCCATCCTCTCTCTCTCTCTCCGTCTCCGTGGGATTTTTTTATTCGGGGGAATTCCTAAATGCGTCTACTGGTTCATAGTTCGCTGGTGTTTGACTCGCATTAAGAATCCGTCCTCGGCCTTCGCTTTGGTGGTATACTGCTCTCTCTCTCTATGGCGGGGTTGGTGGGGAAGTTTTTTGTTCATTCTTTTGTTTCTTCTTCTTATTCTTCTGCGGTGGAAATGCAGATTGGTTGCTCTTACGAAGGAGGGAGGTTCGGTTGGGTGGAGTTTTGTTGGGTGGTCGTTGTTATGAGAGCGGTTTGTCATTTCAGAAGGTGCTACTCTTTTTTGGGGTTTTCATTTTGGTTGGTTCTTTACTTCTTTCTCTCGGAACCTTCCTTCTTGTTTTGGTTGTCGTCTTCTTATTTTTCAGCCTTTTTCTTTTTTGGGTGTTTGGTGTTTCTGTTTGGTGGGTGCAGTCTTGGGGACATCATGTCGGATATCGTAGCTCGTATCGGACGCCATCATCAGCGTTATGACAATGGTTACCGTCTCGTCGCAGGGTACTCTCTCTCTCTCATTGATTCTGTGTGGTCATTCTTACCCTCTTTCTGAAACCATTGTTTGTTCACGTGCTCTCTCTCTCTCTCTCTCTCTCTGAGTTACAAGGCGACAATATTTTCCTTTAACTTCTCTCTCTCTCTCTCTCTGACAAGGCGACAATATTTTCCTTTAACTTCTTTACCTTGTGAATGCGTGGAAAAAAAGACTTTCAAGCCAAATTGTGTGAGGACATGCTTATTTTCATATACCATACCAACTCTTTCCCCCTTTTCTTCTAGAACCTGAGAAGTCCAACTCTTTGAATACTTGGAAAGATCCGTAAAAATCTGTCAGTAGTTGTATATTTCGTCTGGTTATTCTATACAATGCCCAGCAGAAGAATTTTTCTTTTTGGTTCTACTGAATTTGTCCCTTTTTGTCAATCCATGCCGGTATTTTGCTTTTTAATAACAAGGAAAAACCACCATTATGATTCAGACGTCCGGTTATGGCCGATTTGTGCCGCTTTGACCGTGAACCATCTCAGTATCCTTGGTGTGGAACTCACAAGTACTCTCCCCTGTTCACCGGAGATAATTTCCCCTTTGCTTCAACCTTGGTGGAAAGCTCGCACACCCGGACTATTGAACTCGCAACCTTATTTAATTTGGACCATGCCTTTTGTGTCAATTGAAGGATTGGAAAATACTTCTCAATTTGAGGCTGTGGTTTTAATCATCATCCTCACACTAGTTCCCTTCGCATTTCTTCTAGATTCTGGACACTCAATATGAAACTGTTAGGAATTGTCATGTTGGAACGCTGGAGGGGCCAGTGTCATGTATGATTTTCAATTTCTATGGTTTGCCTTTTTTTAATAATCTTTTCAAACTATATCCGATTAATTTCATAAAGAGGTTTTTAGTTCCATTTCTCGCTCTAATTCATTACAGTTTGATGAAGCTTTGTAGACTTCTTGATTATCAAAGGTGGCTTTATCAGTTGATCCTGGCGTATGAACAATGTGCAAGTGAAAAAGCTCTTACTTTGATTGCTTTTGCCTTTTTTACTTATTTGTCCTTAGAAGACACGTTGGGAAGTAATGGGATACCATATCTTGTTTGGTTGAAATTGAATCAAGCAAAGGTTTTGTGAAGGATAATAAAAGAAAATATGGCTTTGGTCAGTCGTGAATACTAGCCATTCATTACGAAAGTTTTAATTTCCATGATACCTTTTGTTTCAGTAAATGGCTCACCACAGTCATGGGCTTCTTGGTCAGGAGCTCATAAACCAGGGCAGACAACAAATCAGAAAAGTGGGCTTATGCCTGAACAATGAGATCCAGTTTTCCGAACCCAGTTTTCTCAACAAAGAAGCTGCATCAATTTTTTTTCTACTTTCAAAAGATTTTATTTTAAATGGTCTAAAACATATGCATCTTTTGTTTTGTAGGAAGTAATTTGTCTTCTGTATATTGGGATACTTCAATTTCCCTAATATTTAAATTATGCATATTAATTTAGTTATACATATTTATATTACATCATTAAGACTTTTGGCATGTATACACACCACTTATGCTTGGTTAGCCATCCTTCCAAGTTCAAATTGATCCTAAACAACTTATGGTTTCTTGGATGTATTGTACATGTGAATGGTGAAAATCTTATATATTGCAGTACAACACTTGTTTTTTTCTTTTGTATTTTCTCATCTTTATCAATTTGAGCTATATTTGATTATTTAAAGAGAAGTATCTCGTTAAATTGCTCGTGGGCAAAGATCTGAATAGGGGTAGATGTGTATATTTAGAATGCAATGACATATCTACAATTTCTATATTGAAATTTTGAAAGAGAACTGTTTTCCAAATCAACAAAATAAAATATTAAAACTAAGAGTTTTTTAATATGTTTCTTATTTGTGTTGGGATTATTAGATTGAGAAAGGTGTTTAGATTGAAGTACATATTAAGGTTCATGTTTGAAGGTGTAGAACCGACAACAGTATGCTATGCTTGTGATTCTGTGAACCATAACCTGTGTTGGATAATGATTTCTTCATTTTATGCTGAGTAAACATCAGAGCAAACTTTATGCTACAGCCAAAGGGACATGGACTGCCTTCATGCAAAGGGAATCTTCTTCACTTGAAGTCCTTAAAATGATGAAATAAGAGAATAGATGTACTCATGAGTTCATTTGCTATGTATGAGATAAGTGGCCTATTGGCTTTTAATGGATCAACTAATTGCCATTCTGGTTTATCAAAAACTTTCAAGCCTTGAGTTTTTGTAATTCTATGACTAAGATATTAATGGATTAGTGACTGTTCTATAGAACTCCTTTCTCTTCTATGATGATATTTTGGCTAATCTTAGTGTTAGAAGTTTTCTTTCCGGATCTTATCCAATTCAGGTCATCTGCTTTTCACTATGGTGGTTACATGTGGATGACCTATACCTCTCAGATACTCCATTCTTATTCCCATGTATCTTTTTATATACAAATTTTGTGATGAAACTGCAAAAATAGCCAAATACATATTTCTACATCCTTATCCATGTGACATAGGTAGCAAGATATAGGGCACATTTATTTTATTAATTTCTATCCTTGGCTATGTCTAGGGGTGTGCAATGGACCAGGCGGGGCTGGGGCTGGTGCTCAAATACTGCCTTCTGGCTGCCTGCCCTTTTTAGAAGGGCTGGGCATGGATCAGACTAACTGGCCTAGGCAATATCCATTTTGTACTGGGTCCTGTGGATGGACCAGAGTCAAAAACCCCGGCTTGAGCCATGGGCATCAGGCAGTCAGCCTGGCCCAGTGCCACCCCTAGCTACATCATGATCAAAGTTCACTAGCCAACACTGTACGGGTGTGGATGCCAACAAGCCACAACACATGATGGATGCAGTCAAACTTGCATTGCACATGATCAACACCAAGCTAATGACTTTGTCTATGTTTCTTTTATGACTTTAAACCTTTATTTTATTGTCGTTTTTCTCAATTTTTATTATTAATTATTTTTATTATATACTTTGTGACATCATATCTTGATTTAGTAGCATATAACTCTGTAATAGGAACAATTTATACCCTTGGATTCCCTCACACATTTAAATTTGACATTGTGGTCACATATATCTTCTGCAAGTTGGGTAATCTCAAATTTTAGCAGCATGCTTCTTTTACTTGTGAGCATCATTCTTCATCCTCCCTACGTATTTTTTCTGTTTCTATGTTAAGTGATTAATTTGGCTGCTCCTGTGGGACTCACATGCTTCCAGCTAGATGTTTCGGGAACCCCTTGGTAGGACTTGAGGTCTTGTTGCTCTTCTCCTAGGGCCAGGTGGCTTACCTTACCTGCGTGTATTTATGTTTCCTTGACTAATGCCTTCATATTGCTTAAGTGGCATTTCTCAAGGTGGTCCTTGTAGGTTCTTATAGGGATGAAAACTCAACCTTAATGTAGTAACAGCCAGTGGTTTTGATATTAAAAACTCAAAACCACACCAAAATCAGAACCAAATTGCTGAATTTGCAAAGTACCAATGGTTTAAAAGGTCTAATATTTACTAAGAATATCTACTTAATACAAGAAAATTTAGTGAACCCTGTATATTGTCTATGCGTATATGAGCACTTGTGCAAATGTTTGTGGGTGTGCACATGTATGTATCCATGGATGCCAAATTAAGCCTTCTACTATTCTAACAATACTGCTGTATTGATGTTTTTCTTGGACATATCACCCCTGAAACCTGAGATTTTCATGTGTAAAGGCCTTACGTTGGTTGATGTTTTGATTTTTAACCCTTTTCTGGTCTGAGTCAGCATCATCTTCAAGCTGTGCCGGCATGTCCTAACTATATGGGGTTGGTTTCATGAAGCATGCTTTATCGTTCTTTCCTAAAGTTAAAACTTGTGTTACCTCAAAATCTTCCATTTTTCTAATCATGGTTCCCCTTAAAGTCTTGCTCCTTTTCCCTTTTTTTTTTTCAGCTCTACTCATTTGTTCTAATTATTCCTGTTAATATTCTGAAAGATGTTCTTTAAATGATTATCACTAGTCCATGTGGATTTTCAGAATTTGTTTAAACCATTTCCATCCTTCTGAAATAAAATATCATGTGTGTTGATTAGATTATCTACATCCAGAGTTTCCCATCTTTTTTTTTGGATTGGTATAGAAATACCTTAGTATGATAAATCATGTATTTTCTGACACCTGATCTATTAGAGTAAATCTTGCATTGAATTTATTTGTTAACCTATATGTTTTACAGTCCTTGACGTTTGTTGCATTCCATCTTGTAATGCCAACCAGGTGCATACCATACAAGCTGAAAGGAGATGTTGAACAAATCTGTGCTTTGGAAGACAAATTGGAGGTTCTCATGGTTTCAACACCAGATAGGGAGGACCTTGTGTTCCCAAAGGTGTGGATTGTCTTTCATCTTCTCAATTTTTTACTTTTTGATTTTTAAATTCCAGTTAATAGGTTAAAAAAGATTCAAATTGGAAGAGCTTCAATTGATGTTAAGTTTGAACTCGATTTCTTGCCAGGGTGGGTGGGAAGATGATGAGTCTGTAAAGGAAGCTGCATGCCGTGAGGCACTGGAGGAAGCGGGGGTAAAGGGTGTCATTGATGTCAGTGCTTTTTTTCAGGCTCTTTCTTGCATTGTAGTGATATTATTAGTTTGTTTAGTTGGTGGTGAGAATGAAAGTAGAACTCTTTTTGGTATTTGTTTTGCTATATGTCTCTCTCTCTCTCTCTCTCACACACACACACACACACACACACACACACACGGAGGAGCACATGATAATTATCCCTTTAATTATATTTAAATGGTAGAATTATTTACACAGGGAATAAGAAAGCACCTGCTCCCTTCTCCATTCTTAATTGTTGAAATGATCAAGGAATTTACCAAATAGAAGAAGTGCTTCTATTGACTCATTTGGTGTTTAATTAGGGGTCAATCTACTGTCAACTCCATTCACTAGCCTTTAGCCCCCATGAACCCGCTTTTTATTTTATTGATGAATGCAAGAGGTACTTGATATTTTGAGGTCAGAGCCTTCCAAAAGGAATGTTAGGCATTGCAATGCAAAGCATGATGGTCTATCTACTGGTAAAAATGCTTGTGTCTAAAATGGGGCTGGATTTCCTGGGTCAGATAAGATAATTATATGTTATATTTCATATTTTTGTTCCACTGCTCAGGGGTTTCCAATATATTACCCTTTTGTGGCATTTTGCAGACATATATTTAACACCTTAGAGATTTAATTGTTCCATTGGCTGATTGATTCAAGTTGTCAGCATACCCTCAGGAACTTAAATGAAAAATGCAATGAATCATGGCTGCATTATTCAATTTTACAATCTTTTTTTACCAAACTTTTGTTTTTGTGATATCTTAAGGACACTTGGAAATCTGTTGCTACTATACGCTTGTGACCAGCATGGTTCCCCATCTCACAAACTGACAGTTTTCTGCCATGCTCACATGGACTACAGAAGGAACTAGGAACTTGGGAATTTCAGAGTAAAAGCAGACAGAATAGTTGCAGCCTTGAAGGAATATGCAGAGGTTACATGTTCACAATGAGGGTAACTGAAGAACTTGAGTCCTGGCCAGAAGAAGATACACATGGAAGGCAATGGGTCAGTACCAGTCACATGCATTTCATCTTTCAATAGATGTAATAATTTCGTTGTTGTTTGAGGGATTTTTTCCATTTCTTTTTTATAGCTAATGGTGAGGAATGCATTTGAATGCTGCCGTTATCCTTGGATGCGTGAAGCACTGGAGAAGTTCTTGAGAGTTCTTGCAGAAGATTTCCAACCGCAACCAACAGAGGAAGTTCTAACTGCTTATAACATCTCAGAGGCAAGCGGGTATCCCATGAGGTCTCATAGTTGTCCAGTGGAGAGTTTAACTAGTGCTTCAATAAAACCTGCAAATGCAATCACAGAGCGAGCATTGAGTGCACCCATTTCTGAGCTCAGCGAGCACCCGTTGCGATCACAGGGTTGTTTTGTAGTGGAGCCCTCAACTTCTGGTGCTTCAACAACTCCTGTAAATGCATTATGTTAAACAGTGAAATATTTTAATTTCAGTTTCCATTTTTTGCCTTTGCATGCCCATGGAAGTTTTTCTTTCTTATGCTTTAAAAGGAAACACAATTGGTCCGACGGGCATGCGATCTTTGCAATCTCTTGGCCCTTGCCCATCAAATTCCTCCATAATGATTTTATAAACTAAATGTGCTGATCCATCCACATGTTCACCTTATATGTGGGGTGCTTTTGAGTTGCAGTGACGATGGTGACCATGAATCATAGGCGGCGCCTCATTGTGGTGAAATCGTGTAGGGGGAATGCTTCTACTGATTGTCATGTAGCAAAAAAAATTGAGCAATGCTTCAACGATTTATTATGTACTCTTTAACTGAAAGGGCCATCGGTTATATAGCTGATGTTTATTTTTTGGGAGAGAAGAAAAACGTCATTCCTTATGAGGAACAAACTGTATATGCAAGCTGGCTTGTTTGATGGCGCGTCCTTCTCGTTGCGCGATACAAAAAGCCAAAATAGTATGTTTTTTAACAAACATTGGATGCAGCGGACGTCCTGCATCCCTCATGGGCTGTTATTTATGTTCCCCCCCCCCCCCTCGTTACGAAAAGAACAGGAACGTGGGGTACGGGTTTTTTTTTGAAAAAAAATTGGGGGAAGGGGTCCCCTCAACTTTCTCTCTCTCTTGCAGGCAGTGGGGGGTGAGGTGGTGCCGGTGGTCACCATCACTGGACTTCCCCTTCTTCGTTCTTCCCCCTTCTTTTTCTTCTTCTTCTACTTAATTTGAAATCTGACAGGTGCCGGCCATCGGAGACACTTTCCCTCCATGCGCCCAACCGAGCCCATTGCCTCCACTGGAATCCCATGGTATTTTGGCAGGAAAGTCACCGGAAAACCGCCCATTCCCCCGCATCTCCAGAGCCAGAATCTCCTAACCTTCCAGATTTTGTCTGGCCGATACGCGGCCATCCAGCGGGGCCAGGGGTTCTACGACGACATCTTCGACATGGAGGACGGGAGCTCCAGCTGCTGGGGGTCGAGATTGAGATCAAAATCGACGAGAGTGCCAGTCCTATCCCACCGTCCATCACTGATGACATGGCGCTCTCTGTGTTAGCCTCCAAATTCAAGTAAGAAAAAAATCTTGCCTTTTTTTTCTTTGTTTATGTTTATTTATTTGTTTTTGATCAACTTTTTTCTAGCTGACGGTTTTGTGCCCACATCATTTTGTTTGCAATTTATCAAGTTTTATAAGGCGTTAATTAACTGTTAAATTGTTATGAAAGTGAAATTGCCATGTTTTGGTTAATGAAGAAATTTGGTGGTTTTTAAAATATTTGCAAAATAAATAACTGATTATCCCACCCAAAATGGTGTTCAAATGATGCGTGGATCAGGTTATACAATCCAAAACAAATTTATCTGACCCATTATCCAGAACTGTCCAAGTTGTACACACATCATCATCAAACAACACATTTGAAACACATCAACAAAGGTTGGACTTGGTACAGTTGTTAGGGAACGAACAGAATCAGTGTTTTGTCTTTTTTTTCTTTATTTTGTCCACTCCTGAACAAGCCATTGAGAACAAGTGAAGGGCGTCCCAAAGGACCAGTGCCTCATGATTGAGGCTTCACGCATAGATCAGATCCGCTATTGACCCATCCTTGCTTCACACAAGTACTACTGAAAAGATAATAAGAACATGGTGGCGACCATTGTTGTGAGAGGCGTACGCCTCAGTACCTGAGAAGTACGCAAGCGCAGGCTCAATGCCTCGCTTCGCCTCATCGCATTTACAACCTTGCTTGAGAGTCTCACGTTGTGAGAGGCGTACACCTACCTGAGGCGTACGCCTCAGAGGCGCAGGCTCAACGCCTCGCTTCGCCTCATCGCATTTAACAACCTTGGTGGCGACCACGATATTGTTAAGGGATTTGGAATCTAGGAACTGGGTTAGGAGTTAATGATTGTTAAGGGATTTGGAATCTAGGAACTGGGTTAGGAGTTAATGCATTTGGCAAATAGTTGGTCAAACTACCACCTGGTGGCTGTTTGGAAACTGGTAGCTGGGATGGGAGTTAATGCATTTGGGATGAGAAGTGGCGATGTATTTACACTAAAGCATGGAATTGACAGCCACCACCTCTAGGAGGTGGTAACTGCCAAATCCTGGATTTGGCAGCAACTTCCTGAAATGCCACTTCCCATGTTATTATTGTGCAACACTTAAATGACTTTACTTCCGAGGTTAAGCATGCCGCACCACCGCTGCTGATGTCCATCCATCTCCACATTTCTCAAGATAGACACGACACCCATTTCAGGAAATGCCAAGATGGGTGGCTGAATGCGCTGCACATAAAGTGAAATCATTTGGAAATCTCCATCGTTAATTCCAAAAAATCACTAGCTTTCACACGAAGGATCACTTCATTATGACATACCATCAGCACCCATTTGAGAACATCCCAAACTATCCTTCGGAAACATTAAACTTTTCCCAAAAAACAATTTATCCTTGAACAAAATCTTGCATATCATTATGGTATTCCATTCTTTAATTCTTTTATCCTAATTATGTGTTTTTCATCATCTAAGAGTTTCAAATCTTCCAGAACTGCTATGCAACAAAATAGCTAAAAGCATTCCAATACAAAATGATGTCGATACTACTGTCACGTGCACCCAGGGCATGGCTTCCCTGACTGACCATGGCAATTGCTCCGGAATATTACAAGTGGGGGAAGAGAGGGGATCGCAATCAAGAATTTTTACTTCAGCAAGACTTTGCGACTTGTGGGCAAGAAATCAGACGATATTATTAAATTAGGTTGGTTAGGACAGAAGAGCTCCAGTGCTTACAATATATATAGCACACCAGAGGAAACAGCAGCTCACCATGCCACTCCTATATACTGTTGTTTCCCCTTGAACGCCCACATTTAACAGGGCATGTATACAACAAGAAATGAAGAACGCAAAGGAAATAGGATCAAGTACAAGGTGGATGGATTCGGGCACTACCTATCTGTTTGTTTGTGCTTCAACGGTGACCTCAAGTTAGCAGCATCGAGAGCAGGACCAGAGCTGCCATTTTGGGGATAGAGACTACCAGCAACAAAGGAATCGCTGATCAGACCACCCTCATCAAAGTTTAGCCTGCCGCTAACTTTCCTACCACTAAATCAGTGCAAACAAGAAGCAATCTTCAGGGAAGAAAAAGAAAGATGATGGAAACAGAAATGCAAACTAAGCTGATTTTTGCTTCACTCGATCATGATCTTACCTGTTCAACTGGTTGTTGATGGCTGTCAAGTCCTTGGAAGGACTTTGGTATGCATGAGTACTCTCACCTACGCAGGCATAATAACTCTTTGAGTTGTGTGATATCAACGTGTCCATCTGAATAAACCATCAAGAAAGGATATAACTGTAAGGATGAGGAAATAATAAACCAAATTTTCTTATAATTCATTACAAAACTTAAAGCTACAATGCAGCATACTGTCATCAACTCGTTAAAGTGAGGTTGAATGAAAAGATAAAGGGCATCTGTATACATATTTGGTTTGACTGATTTCTCTTTATTCACCAGCACTTTTCAACTTACAATGATACATTCTGGTATTAAGATATCTTGACTTCCACGGATAAATTTATTTAGCAGTCACTAATAGTTTGATATGTAACATTTATGACTAAAAACTTATTGGCACCCATGCATTTGTGGCTCAGCATCTAGGTTAGAACTTTCAACAACAACAACAACAACTACGCCTTCATCCCAAAACAATTGGGGTCAGCGATATGAACCAAAAAAGAAATTCATTTTGGGTCTTCCACATGAATCCTTTTCCTCCAATCATTTCTATCCAACGCCATGTCCTCGGTGAGGTTCAAAGCATTCATATCCTTTCCTATCATCTCCATCCAAGTCTTCCTAGGCCTACCCCGACCTCTTTTAACTAATATATTTTCCCATTTCTCCAACCTTCTAACTGGAGCATCATTAGGCCTTCGCCGAATATGTCCAAACCACCGTAAACGATTCTCTCGCATCTTATTTTCAATGGGTGCAACACCTACCTTCTTACGTATCTCTTCGTTCCGAATCTTATCTTTTATTGTATTTCCACACATCCATCTAAGCATCCGCATCTCAGCTACACTCATTTTTTGAATATGATGTCTCTTGGCAGCCCAACATTCCGTACCATATAGTAAAGCGGGTCTAATAGTCGTCCTATAAAACTTTCCCTTCAACCGCAATGGCATTCTACGATCGCACAGCACTCCAGTAGCACTTTTCCATTTCATCCACCCAACCTTTATCCTATGATTTACATCTCCATCAATTTCTCCATACTTTTGAATGATGGATCCCAAATATTTGAAATAATCATTCACCGGTATATCTTGCTCACCAAGCTTCACTACACTCCCATCCCTACTTCGTTGCTTACTAAACCGACATTCCATATATTCAGTCTTACTCTTACTCAACTTAAAACCTCTAGCTTCCAATGTCTGTCTCCATAATTCTAACTTAGCATTAACCCCAGCTCTAGACTCATCAATCAAAACAATATCATCAGCAAACAACATACACCACGGTACATTTTCTTGAATTGATCTCGTAAGCTCATCCATCACTATCGCAAATAGGAAAGGGCTTAAAGCAGATCCTTGATGTAACCCAACCGTTATCGGAAAATTGGTTGTCACCCCTCCACAAGTGCGGACATTAGTTACTACTCCTTCATACATATCTTTAATTATACTAATGTACTTGAGAGAAACACCTTTCTTCATCATTGTCCACCAGAGAACGTCCCTAGGTTAGAACTTTAAATATATAATTTCATAGGATAAAGAAATGCACTCAGGATATCCATTAGTCCAGACTAAACATTTAGAATCCATCTAGATTAATCTCATTTACTTTTTAAAGCATCGAATGAATATTCTTAATTGGCATTCATCACAGCTGATATACGATTGCCAAGTTCCATAGTGAGCGAACCTCCAATAAAACGTGTTCTCCAATAAAAGTTCTAGAATTCAAAAAACAAAAGAAACTCCCAGCTTTTTCAGAATGTTGACAGCATATTCTTTTTGACCAAAAAAAGGTTGAGAACAGGAAATTTTCTATTTAGAAAATTTACTCTAGTTCAGACCCAATTTTATCGAATCTTGGGTGCAAATCACATTGAGTCTTGGATATGAGTCCTAAGGTTCCCATGCCCTGAATTGGTTTTCAGAGAAAAAATCACATACATAATCTGTTATGAGAAGTAAACCTGAATTTTGCCACATATATTATTTATCAACTTTTTCCATGACTCATTTCTTAATACCATCTTTTTGAAAGAAAAACCCTTCTAATCATATACTCATTATTTAGTGAGTTTTTCCTGCTTGACATGTTGCAAACTATTGCTTGCATGCAAACATAACTTTATTTAGTCCCTGTTCTCATGGAAACATTAGAGTTAGAAACATCATTTTTTCTATTTTGCCTAGTCTTTTTACTAATTTTATTGATTCTACTTAGTCATAGTTCAACGTATTTCTGTTCTCCATTTTCACCTATACATTCAGATTGACAGAATCAAAGTTAAACTGACTTGCCAGGTCAACCATTTTCAAATTTGAGTTTTAAATGGCTGATGCAAGTATTTATACTGTAGGTTATCTAAAAAATGACAGATTTCCCCCCCTAAAGCCCTCACACCACCAGTAGAAAAGATCTGCATGGTTCTTGGTTCTCTCAGTTTTAAGAAAATACGAGAAAAATATATCCTCTAAGAAAACCCTTTGATAATTCTTTATTATGGAATATGAGGCATAATAATTGGGGTAGATAACAAAATCTCTTACTCATCACCTATTAAAGAAAACCTTAACTTTTCATTTATTACAATTAACTGAATTTGTCATATTTATCGCAAAGATATGCCTGGGCCTAAGATCGATTAGTTGGTCATGGTTTGGTCAAATAAAATGGTTAAAATGTCCTTAGCATTTATTTCATTGATGACAGAATATAAATGTGTGTGTGTGTGTGTATATATATATATATGCTCGTTAACTCTGCCTGTGTATAATTGTTTAGTTATACACTGCCGGTCCTAAGCCCGGATAAAGGAGGAGGGTTGCAGTAGGCCAGTGACAACCAACATAAAAACTTAGTCATACCCTATGAATATGAACCAATATGAGAATTTCGTTGGGGGCGTTCCCTACTGAGCGACGCGCTGTACTCTATAGGCCCGAAGGCAGTGATAAATGGGCAAGGGTTGCTAGGTCGTCGCCCAGAAGCGATGTGTCACACCGACGCCCAGGTGTGGTGTCAAATAGGCAATGGTTCTCTCACTTTGTTGGACGGGTGGGGGTAAAGAAGTTAGTCCAAGACCATAAAATTAGGTTAGCCACATAGGGTCTTTAACTGGTAAGTTGGTAGAGTTAGTAGATGTTATGTGTAGGAGAAAGATTGATATTTTATGTTTACAAGAGACCAAATGGGTAGGTGAGAAAACAAAAGTGATAGAACCTTGGGGATATAAGATTTGGTATACAGGAATAAATATGAATAAGAATAGAGTAGGGATTGTTATGAGTCGTGAGTTTATAGATAATGTAGTTGAGGTCCGTAGGAAGGGTGATAGGATTTTACTTATTAAATTAGTATTAGGTACATATATTATTAATATTATTAGTGTTTATACACCTCAAGTAGGTTTAGATGATTTTATTAAGCGACAATTTTGGAAAGATTTAGATGGAGTAGTACAAGGGATATCTTACGGAGAAAAGCTTTTCATCGGCGGTGGCCTTAATGGACATGTAGGCATTAGTAGGGATGGATTTGAGAGTATCCATGGAGGATATGATATAGGAGAAAGAAATGAAAGTGGAGAAAAGATTTTAGATTTTTGTTTGTCCTATAATATGATCTTAGCAAACACTTGATTTAGGAAGAGGGAGTCTCACCTAGTAACATTTAAAAGTGGGGTTAATACGAGTCAGATATATTTTTTCCTACTTAGAAAGAGAGATAGGGGTTGTTGCATCGATTGTAAGGTTATACCAGGAGAAAGTGTAGCTGCACAACATAAAGTCTTAATTTTAGATCTTAGAATTAGACAATGCCGCAAAAGGGATAGACATAGGATAGATCCTAGAATTAAGTGGTGGGCACTGAAAGGAGCTAAACAAGGAATGTTTGTAGAGCAGGTAGTTAAGAAAGCTGATTGGTGTGTCAAGGATGATTCAGAATCAATGTGGAGTAAGATAGCGGGTGGCTAAGGAGGTATTGGGTGAGTCTAAAGGCGATGCACCGCTAGGTAAGGATATATCATGGTGGAACGAGGATGTCAAATTAGCTATTAAGGTTAAAAGAGAGTGTTATAAAAATCTAAGTAAGAGTTGTGATAATGAGAATTTGAAGAAGTATATGATAGCAAAGAAGAAAGCTAAAAAAGTAGTTCGAAATGTGAGAGATGAGGTATATAAGGAGGTTTATGTCAAGTTGGATACCAAAGAGGGCAAGAAGGATATTTATAGGCTTGCATAGGAAATCGAGTGATCTGGGTATGGTTAGATGTATCAAATATAAAACGCAAAGGGTTTTAGTCAAAGATGATGAGATTAAGGAGAGATGAAAAAATTATTTTGATAAGCTATTTAATGGAAGTCATGCTCAGGATCTTGGAGACTTCTCCATTCCTTTTCATGAGATGAATCGTGACATGCGCAAGATTCAAAAGAAAGAAATTGCAGAGGCTTTGAAGAAAATGAAATCAAGAAGGGCAGTTGGCCCAGATGGTATACCTATTGAGGCTTGAAAATGCTTGAGAGAGAAAGGTTTAGAATGATTGACAAATCTTTTTAACAAGATTTGGCGGACAAATAAGATGCCTAATGAGTGGAGGAAGAGTACTTTGGTGCCTCTATATAAGAATAAGGGTGATATACAATATTGAACAAACTATCGTGATATAAAACTCATGAGTCATACTATGAAACTTTGGGAGAGGGTGATTGAGTAGGTTGAGGAAGGTTGTCATAATATCGGAGAATCAATTTGGTTTTATGCTTGGAAGATCAACTATGGAAGCTATACATCTTCTTAGACAATTTATTGAGATATATATAGAGAGGAACAAAGATTTGCATATGGTTTTTATTGATTTGGAGAAGGCATACGATAGAGTACCTAGGGACGTTTTCTGGTGGACAATGATGAAGAAAGGTGTTTCTCTCAAGTACATTAGTATAATTAAAGATATGCATGAAGGAGTAGTAACCAATGTCTGCACTTGTGGAGGGGTGACAACCAATTTTCCTATAACGGTTGGGTTATATCAAGGATCTGCTTTAAGCCCTTTCTTATTTGCTATAGTGATGGATGAGCTTACGAGATCAATTCAAGAAAATGTGTCGTGGTGTATGTTGTTTGCTGATGATATTGTTTTGATTGATGAGTCTAGAGCTCGGGTTAATGCTAAGTTAGAATTATGGAGACAGACATTGGAAGCAAGAGGTTTTAAGTTGAGTAAGAGTAAGACAGAATATATGGAATGTCGGTTTAGTAAGCAACGAAGTAGTGATGAGAGTGTAGTGAAGCTTGGTGAGCAAGAAATACCGGTGGATGATTGTTTCAAATATTTGGGATCTATCATTCAAAAGTATGAAGAAATTGATGGAGATGTAAATCATAGGATAAAGGTTGGGTGGATGAAATGGAAAAGTGCAACTGGAGTGTTGTGCGATCGTAGAATGCCATTGCAGTTGAAGGAAAAGTTTTATAGGACGACTATTAGGCCCGCTTTACTATATGGTACGAAATGTTGGGCTGCTAAGAGATATCATATTTAAAAAATGAGTATAGCTGAGATGCGTATGCTTAGATGGATGTGTGAAAATACAATAAAAGATAAGATTCAGAACGAGGAGATACGTAAGAAGGTAGGCATTGCATCCATTGAAAATAAGATGAGAGAGAATCGTTTACGGTGGTTTGGACATATTCGGCAAAGGCCTAATGATGCTCCAGTTAGAAGGATGGAGAAATGGAAAAATATATTAGTTAAAAGAGGTCGGGGTAGGCCTAGGAAGACTTGGATGGAGATGATAGAAAAGGATATGAATGCTTTGAACCTCGGTGCCTCACCGAGGACATGGCATTGGATAGAAATGATTGGAGGAGAAGGATTCATGTGGAAGACCCATAATGATTTTCTTTTTTGGTTCATATCGCCGACCCCAATTGTTTTGGGATGAAGGCGTAGTTGTTGTTGTTGTATATATATATGCTCATTCCAAGTTCAAAGTACCATTTGGACAAACAAGAATCCCCTTCCTTACATGATTTCTTCTTCATATAGATAGATATAGGATCTATGGAGTAATTACTTAGAAGTACATAGATCCCCTTCCTTACATGCACTTCTAGGTAATTGCTCCGTAGATCCTATATCTATCTATATGAAGAAGAAATCATGTAAGGAAGGGGATTCTTATTTGTCCAAATGGTACTTCCAACTTGGAACGAGCATATATATATATATATATATATATATATATATATATATATATATATATATATATACTGTAAGCAGTATCTGAAATGCATTAATAATCAAGACTTATGCAGTCATCTATAAATAGGTGATAATTTGTGTAGATTTGGTAATCTACCTCACCAATTGAAAATGAGTTTAAGTTTCCCATTCTCTATGTTCCCAGCTCTTTCCCTTTTAAGCAAATAAGAGAAAAACAGAATACAATATCCTGTGTTATGGCTAAAATAATTTGAAACATAAGCTTCTTAAATTTCCCATCATCTAGATAGATATCCTGCTATGATTGAAGCCAATAACATGTTTCCAAATTAAACATCTAGTCCTCATCTACAGAATCATCTTCTCTTATATGATCTGCAGATAAACAGACAAATTGACAATCGGCTAATAATAACAATACCCAAATAACCAGTATGACAACTTGAAGCTTTCTAAGTCACCTATCTACTATATAAGAATCCTGAATTATGATATCGCAGTTAAATTGTGAAAAAGAAAAAATACCCAAACATACTTAAAGCCAAATCTGCTGTCATAGAGCAATGAGAGATGTTCACCAAAAACTCTTAATACAGATAAAATAAATTGCATAGGCCTACCTTTGATGATCTCAGAGGGGAGACATAAACATTATGTGATGCAGACACTTTCTTCGGGGACATGTCTGGAAGACTAGGAAACAGTGGCACTCAAGATGATCCTGTTTATAAAAATAACAGTAACTTAAAATGTCTAACCAGTTATGATCTAGAGACACCTACCCAGAGGTAGGGGTGGCAAAACCTGACACGACCCGCCAACCCGCCTCTTAGGCGGGTTCGGGTTGGGCTTAAGCCAACCCGTTTAATAAACGGGTCGACCCGCCTAACCCGTTTATTTAACGGTTCGGGTTCGGGTTGGGGGTATGCCAACCCGCCAACCCAGCTGACCCGTTTAATAAACGGGTTAGGAGGGCGGGTCAACCCGCCAACCCGACTCGCCAACCCGTCGACCCGCCAACCCAACCCGCCAACCTGACCTGCGAACCTGAGAACCCATTTACCCGACCCAACCCATTTATTAAATGGGTTGGCGGGTCGTGTCGGGTTACCCGTTTATTAAACGGGCCGGGTTCGTGTTTGCCACAACCGACCCGTTTAATAAACGGGTCGGGTTCGGGTTGAGGTATGCTGACCCGCCAACCCGACACGATTGCCACCCCTACCCAGAGGTGATAGTACCATCAGTCTTGTTATCTTCAGATATTCGACCAACTTTAGTGGGAGTTACTGCAGGGCCAAGCTCCACAGGGAGAGGTTTTACCGCTGGGACAAACAGCTCATTATAGAATGTAATTATATATCAACATGCTCCTGCCCTGTTCTCTGTATCCAAACCTTAACAAATTAGCACATGCGAGTCTAGTTGACAGATAATGGACTCCCTATTATGCTTGTAAGGGCAAAAAGTGGAATTAGTACCCCGTTGTGACTGCTTGATGGCCAATCCACAAAGACATAGCGAAAAACTTGAGGTTTACATTGTGGTTGCTTTCTATAGTTAAAAATGATCTCTCTAAATGTCAAGCTTAAATTTGATATCTGCAACAATAAACATGGTATTAGAAAGAAATTGTCTCTAATGAACAAAAATATCTCAGAAAGGAACCAACCACTGAATAAACCAAACCAATCTTTTCCAGTGTTTTTCTGAACAGACCTTTGACACCCCGTAAAGGCTGCAGAGAATAAGCTGATCAATATGCCTATTGAAAAAAAGAACTGTCTGACGGTTAAGAATCTGCTGGATGAGACTGTAAACACTCTCCATGACAGCATGAGGTTGTTGTAATCTTTCACACAAGCTTTTGATTCTAATAGCCGCCAATTTGAGGACCTGTGATTGGTCATTGGTGATACATTTTAAATCAGTGAAATGAAAAACAAAATATCCAGATGTCATAAAATCTTCTACAGATGAAGATTCATATCAAGTAGTCAAAATCTATACATGTCAAAATCTATACATATCTATGCTTGACCATGATGCAAAAAAAACAATTTTATCACTGTTATTAATGAAAAGAGATAAAGTTGGAAGCAGATATTCAGTGACCTTTCTAAAGAAAACATTGATCCCTGTCTCAGCGCACATTTCACCAGCTTCTGCAGGATTTGGTCGTGTTGGACTATCAAGAAACAAATATTTCCAAGGTGGATCTCAGCACAAAGTCAACAAGGAGATAGAAAGCCTTGAGAATGACAATAAGAATCAGTACATATCACCCCGATACCTAGCAAAAGCTGACTGTAGAGGAGGCTGCAACTTTGATTTGAAACAGGTGAAGCTCACAAGGTGCTCCTTAACTGGTGATGTGAAAGAATTACTCTCTACTAAAACACCCACAGGATCTATGCTGACTCTTTTTGGAGACATTGAAGCATGATTATCTGATCCAGTCGATACGTTCAAAAGAAATCATTTAGGCACACAATCAACCCCATGTTGCATCACTAATAAAGGAATGAAAGTAATTCAAAAGCAGGACAAGAAATATTCAGAAACAGGAGAACTTAACAAGCAAGTATAGGCAAGTATCATCCAAAAACAAGCTACTATCATTCAGAAGTTAAGCAGACCGATATCAGGAATTTGCACAAATACCAACAGCAAATAACTAACAATACTCCAGAGATATACATTATGATATAACAAAAGGCAATCTTATTAGCTCTGTTTCTCATGAATTTCAAGATGAAATAAACAAGTTGTTAATCACCGGCTTCAAATTTTTTGTGGTAAAAAACAAAATCTCAAGATAAAAGAGACTGAAGATTCAAATTGTGTGGAGAAGATCAATGCATAAGCAAGACAGATATGGCTCACAGACTAGAAACTAGAAGGTAGCCGCAAGCCCATGACTGGTCCAAAAGAATAAGATAATAGTGAAAGTGAAACATAAGAGGACCAGAGTTTGCTGTTATACATAGATGAGCAACAAAGCAATCACATGGAACTAGAAAGTGCTATTGTACAGACACATAGCAAACCCACAAACAAACAGGACTAAACATGACGCTGTTTTCATACAGAAATTCAGACGTACACTTACCAGGTGAAGTTTCATGTTTTGGCAGAGCAGGCAGAACTTGTAGACTTCCAGTGGAGATGTGCTGCATTGTAATAGCATCCAATGATGGCATTGGTTCTGCCAGCAGTCCCAACCGATTTATCTCTGCAGCTAGAGCTGGTTTTGCAACAATTAGAGAGTTGTACATTGAGGAGCCCTTTTCCCATGCCATACTCTCTACAAATCGCTCTTCCAAAGAATTGAGATGTCGCTTCAACTCCCTAGGAAGAGTTTCTTCATGTCTAACAAAACTCTCTATCACCTTACTCAAGTCAAAAGCAGTAATACCAGTTCTTTCCAAGACGGCAGGAAACATCATAGTCACTGTTTTATGTGTCGCTAAAACCAATTCAGCAGAGCAAGCAAGCATGCACCTATGAAATCTCTCATTTGTTAGCAATGATGTCAAATTGTTACTATGCAATGTCTGAGATTCTGCCCTACACATAGCAACAAGAACCCTATAATATAACTTTAGTGCTTCCATCCTTCTTTGTTCTGCCCATATGCTATCCATTCGTGTTGCAGTTTGCAAACTTCCAGCAATACATCTCTCTCCAGGAACAGAGCTGGGGAATACCACCTCTAAGATTATGTTAGCTCGACGTGTAACATCATCAGTTAAGTCCCTGTCGCATGATGATAGGAACTGCTACAGTTCTGGTGAAGGCTTTGAGGGCAGGGGACTAATGACTGTCCTGAGCCATTTGGCAGTAGTCATGGTTATGCTTACTGGTGTAGGTGCCAGTTTTGAGTTAGCTGCATTACTGTTCATAGTTGAAGATGGAGGAGAACTTGGAGGCGATGGCGGGCTTGTTAATGTCTTTGTTGGTGAGGCAAATGATTCAAACTTATGTTGCAAAATATTAATTTATAAGCATCAAACGAAAACTAAATGGATACTTAGAATATTTATATTAAGAGAAGTACTGCCGGAAACAGTCAGACCTTGGAAGCAAGAACTAGTTCAAAGCAACAGACCTTAGACCCACTTATGTTCATCCCACCTCCTGACAAACTTCCAGTTCCAAATAAACTGTCCTCATCCACAAACACACGCTCATCTAGCTCACCAGTATCACGAATTGCATCTTCATAATCTTTTTTCTATAGTTTGCATACTTGATGACAACAAGTGATCCTCCATTAAATCTTCAAAATAGGTGAAACCATCTGAAGAACACATCACCATTTAAAAGATTTCCACACAAGATCCAACTGTGCTTAAGAAAGAAATAATAAGGCAGATATAATATACCAGTAACAATATCATCAAGAGCCTCTGCATTGCATTCTGAAGCAGGACAGGTTTTTTTTTTCAAAATTTCAACTATCAAATTATTAGCTTTCTCCATGGTTTTCTTCAGATCATCCTCTGAGGTATGATAAGTATAACATAGAGAGGCAAAAAGATCCACACCCTTATCATACTTCCTCACTACTATTAATACACCACAACGTAAGTTTTGACTGAACCCTCAAAAACTTTTAACCAAGAATTAGAAAAGTTACAACACAAATGCAAGGAGTTTTAAGGATGATTACCAAAGCGTGAAGTATCATGAAGGGAAAATTTTCTGAATTGAACAGGAACATGAATTATGAGAATGGCCTGAAATAAATATAGTTAACACAATTTCGTGCTTATCCTGGTACCGTGAAAACAGCATGGAAAATAATGGTTTCTTTTAGTAGATTTGATTTGGAAGAGTACTTTGAAAAAACAAAGATGAAGAAAGGAGAAGCAGGTTTGCAGTTTTTAATGACCAACCAATATTGAAATTATTCCATTTGTACAGGTCACCAAGTCCATGAATCGGCTGAATGAATGAATACGCAAGGAAAGGAAGAGCAACCATCCAAATCAAAGATAATCAGGAACGTGGCTCTGACTGCCAGAAAGTTCTGACTGTTTCTTTTCAAGTCCACTAGGCAAGAACAGGTCCATGTATGCACGTTTGTAGTACCTTTGCACAAAAGGAGGAAAAAGCAAATTACTATTAGCCTGATTCAGTAAAGAAAGATGCTAAGCGAATCCCAAGTAGCAACAACTGGTCTATAGAAACATAAAAACCCCATAATAAAATGGCACGAAGAAGATTTTTCTTTTGAAGAGAGAGAAAGAGAGAGACAGCCTGGTCCAAGGAAAACCAGACTGTCACAATCTTCGGTTGCCAAAATCTGGATAGTAAGAGTAGGGGTGGGCAACGGGCCGAGTGGCCCGATGGGCAAGCCGACCCGGCCCATGGTGGGCCGGGTTTGGGACAAGGTTTTAGGCCCGGGCCCATTAGGTACCGGGCTGAAACCTGTCCTGTTATATACGTGGGTCGGGCCTGGTCCAGCCAGCAGGCTACCAGGCCGGCCCCATGAGCCTGAGTTATTTATTAATTTTTTAATAATATAAAAATTAACTATGTACATAGTAACTTGGTAATTATTACTATTTGCCTGATTAATTATGTTAATTTTATGGAAAGTAGAAAGATAATTAATTGGGTGCATGGAAAGTTGGGAACTTGTTAATTATTACTATTTACAAATGGATTTGGGCCGGACCGGGCCCTAGGATGCTCTTCAAACCTGTGCCCGTTAAGAACCAAGCCCAAACCCAGCCCGTTAGTAAATGAGCCGGGCCATGTCAGGGGCTGGGCTGTATTTAAAGCCTGACAGGCCGAGCTCTAAACGGGTCGGGCCGGCCCAATGCCCATCCCTAAGTAAGAGTGGTATTGGACCCACAAGATTTCCTTTTGCAGAACCAGGTCCAGCTGCTTCACCTCACTATTGAAATGTAGAGACTGTAATAACCCCCCGTTGAATACAATCTCAACGACAAAATCAATAGTAGCTGGTTAAAAAGTATTTATGGATAATGAAAAGAATCGATTTGAGCCTATGCCTACAATTCTACCCAAAAGGGAAAAACTCAGCATCTCAAGTTTAAGAGTTGTTTTTCAACCTCGGATTTCGCAACTCAACTTGTTTATCACTAGTAAAGAAACACTTAAAAAAGAGGATTATCTGCATTATGAGAGATGACGGAACAATATCCTCAACAACCAAAATTACGCCATATACACCTATAGATTAAACAGGTGCATATCGTTTCTTTTGTGTACATAAATTTTAAGAATCCAACAAACTATTCCAAAATAAATTTATTTCTTTGTGCATATGTATTTATTTATTTAATGCCACATCTTATTGGAATATGATTTATGTCAACTGATTTAAAAACTCTTGAGGGGTCAACTACTACGATTGACTTGATATGGATGACTAATCAACTTACTCAGTGTTAGTACTCTTTCAAATCCCTGCTTCACCATAAGAAATGCAAAAGATGGGATCAAAGCAGTAACCCCAGACAAATAAGCATTGGCTACATATGTCAAGCATCCAACTTCCACAATTTACAAAAAAATAGGTGGCAACAACTACTTAGCATTATTGATCATGCATAATCCTATGCATATTAGATACACGTTTTTGTGCATGATTCATCACGAAAATGGATTAATTACCCATATTTATCAACGTTTTCCAGGGCATTGATTAATTTTCAAAAAGAGAAAAAATCGCACAAAATGGAGTTCACCTGAATGTTTTTAAATATTTGATTTCTTTTAATAGCTTTCTTTTCAAAATACTTTTTAGAAAAGATAGTTTTAGGAATTTTATAAAATTAGGTAGAGTGTTTAGAAAATAGTTGTTATAAATAGTATTAAATTAGGAGAGGTGGCGTCTTCCCTTGGGAAAAACGCCAGCCCCTCTCTCTCCTTCTCTTCTCTTTCCCTCTCACCTCTCTCTCTCTCTCTCTAGCGTCGGCTCTCTCACTTTTCTTCTCTTCTCCTAGGGAGGGTGGAGTATGTTCTCCCCCGATGATTCACTGAATCCCACGTCTGTGTTCGGGGGTATGAATGAGCACCACGTATACAAGCACATAGGGCTCGTATTCCCGTGTATGTTGACATCACTTAGCATTGGAGTCTGGTGTGGTTGCAAAGACTTAAGTACCCTTTCTTGTTATTCTTCTCATAAAACGACAATTTGAGAAAATAACAAAAATGCCCTTCATTCAAAAAAGAAAAAACAAACGGTTCAAAAAAAGGATAAACATGTCCTCCATCCAGAAAGTCGAGGATGATGTTGACTCTTCAAAGTCTACATAGCGAAACAAACCTTAATCGTTTCGCTGATGGTGAGCTGACGATCCGATGGTGAGCCGGCGATCCGATGGTCATTCGGTGAAACGAACCTGAGTCATAAAAAATGTCTGTTTGAACTTTTCATCATCATTTTCTTCTTCTTCCTTCTCTGTAAAACACTGTAAAACCCTCTCTCTCTAGATAAGAAATCAAGGGAGGCAAAGAGTTCCCCCTGGAGAAGGCCATGAACATCAACCCTCTCACACTCTCTCCCTTCTCTTTCTACTTCTGTGCACATCCAGTAGACGATCCTATATTGCTCCATCAAACACCGACTGACCTGCATACTGACTGTAGCATCGTTCAACTTGATGAGTTGTGGAGCATGATTCATAGTTTTTGCCCTTACAGGAGGGGGTTAGGGGGTTGCTCCCAGCGTGGGTAGCATCATTCAACTTGATGAGTTGTGGAGCCTGATTTAGAGTTTTTGCCCTTATAGAAGGGGGGTCCGAGGGCTCCCCCTCGGCGCGGGTCCCGTTGCGCGGTCAGCGGGTGAGGGTCCAGGGGGCGCAACCCCTTAGACTAAATTTTTTTTGGGCCTTGTATAATTTTTTTATTTTCTTTTCCTCTTTTAACTATAAAAAAAGAGCAATAAAGCATTTTGTTTAATCGTGGGGCTCATGTTTCCTTCGTTTGTTTCTTGCTCGAGGTTTTCGTAACACCCTTTCCCATGATTTTTCTATTTTTCTTTTTCTGTTTCTTTCCCATGATTTTTTCAATGACTCCCCTACAACGATTTTTAGTGTTGTTGGGTCTCCAACAAGCCCCACATCGATTTATAATGTTGTCCGGTCTTCCAACAATGATTTGTAGTATTGTCGGGCCTTCCTACAACGATTTTTAGTGTTGTTGGGTCTCCAACAAGCCCCACAACAATTTATAGTGTTGTTCGGTCTTCCAACAATGATTTGTAGTATTGTCGGGCCTTCCTACAGCGATTTGTAGTGTTTTGGGGTCTCCAACAAGCCCCACAACGATTTATAGTGTTATCCGGTCTTCCAACATTGATTTGTAGTGTCTTCCGCAAATCACTATAGCGATTTGTAATATGACCTCCGGTTAGGGAGATATGACATTGATAAGTTGGTCCTAATTCGGGTAGCGATTTACAACGATTTGCTTACTGAATAACACTACAAATCGATATAGTGATTTGCGGAAGACACTACAAATCGCTATAGTGAGATCCAACAACACTATAAATCGCTATGGGGCTCGATGGAGACAAAAAAACACTACAAATCGCTATAGTGATTTGCGGAAGACACTATAAATCATTGTTGGAAGATCGGATAACACTATAAATCGTTGTGGGGCTTGTTGGAGACCTGAAAATACTACAAATCGCTGTAGGAATGCCCGACAATACTACAAATTGTTGTTGGAAGGCCGGATAACACTATAAATCATTGTTGGGCTTGTTGGATACCCGACAATACTACAAATCGCTGTTGAAAGACCGAACAACACTATAAATCGCTGTGGGGCTTGTTGGAGACCCAACAACACTAAAAATCGTTGTAGGGGAGTCATTAAAAAAATCATGGAAAAGAAACAGAAAAAGAAAAATAAAAAAATCGTGGGAAGGGGTGTTACGAAAACCTCAAGCAAGAAACAACCGAAGGAAACATGAGCCCCACGATTAAACAAAACACTTTATTGCTCTTTTTCGATAGTTAAATGAGGGAAAGAAAATAAAAAAAATTATACAAGGCCTAAAAAAAATTGGTCCGGGGGGCGCTGCTCCCCGCCAGAGGCAGACCCCCCTGGACCCTCGCCCGCTGACCGCGCAGCGGGACCCGTGTCGGGGGGGAGCCCCCGGACCCACTCTTGTCAATGTGCAGGTCAGTCGGTGCTTGATGGAGCAATGTATGATCTTCTACTGGATGTGCACAGAAGCAGAAAGAGAAGGGAGAGAAAGAGTGAGAGGGCTGATGTTCATGGCCTCCTCCAGGGGAGATTTCCTTCTCAGATAATCTTGCAGTGCAGAGACTGGGTCTTAAATAATCATCTTTGGGGCACTTAAGTCTTTACAACCACTCATTTTCTAGAATCGTCATTTTTTTTTGCACCAATGGAGTAGAGGGTACTTAAGTCTTTGCAATCGCATCAAACTCCAACGCTAATTAATGTTGACAAACATGGGGATACGAGACACACATGCTTAAATATGTGGTGCTTTTTGGGACCCTCGAGCATGAGATGCCCTGTTCGGGGGGGGGGGGGGGGGTAACATATAACCTCCCTTTATTTCATCCTTTCTTCGATCCTGTCTATCGCCGTCATCCTTTCCTCATCATCGGAGCGTGCATTTGTCTATGAGTTACGACCCCTTCTCTTCTCAACCTCTCCATTGGAAGCGGTTGTGAGGTTCGTTTCTTCTTCCCCATCTCTTTATTTGATTTATATTTAGTTTAAATTTATTTTAGCTTGTCGCATGCATAAAAACGTATTTTAGCATTACATACATCATATTTTATTTCCTGCAGTCGTGTTGTTTCTAAGATAGCTTGGTTTTGATTTTCGTTTTCTACATATTAGGTTAGGAGTAGATATAATACATTACAACGTGTAGTTATCCTATTGTCTTTTATTTTTGTTTCAATTAATATTATGAATTCTTTTTTTTTTGAAAAACACAGTATATTTTAACTTCTTGAAGGCCTGCAAACAAACCTGCATGATCTGCATATTCATGCAGGGTTGTTTGATTTTTGCGAAGTGCCTAAAGGATCAGATTTACGCAAATCTCAATCTGACACTACTGTGTGATTTTTTTAATCACGCTATTGTTTTTTTTAGAAAAATGTAAACTGCAAATCATGCAGATTTGCGTGTATTGCAGATCACGATTTTTTGATCTGTAATTCTTCACGCAAAGGAAATTAATTTCTGTTAAAACAGATTTAGCATCAAAAAGTTTTTCTTCTAATCAGATTTGATTAATATCGTTGTTCACGTGATTTTTTTTTAAATCGCGCAGAACAACGTATATGGTAGAGCAAACGTTGTAGTGGGTGTGAATCTTGAAGTTTCTAGAACACGATCAGATCTACGGCCTGCACGTTCTTCCTCTTGAAACACCGATCGATCATAGCGTGCAGTGATCTGTTCATTTTTTTAATGTTTTGGTAAAAGCGTGCACCTGTGCATGAACTGCAAATCACACCAATCGTCAGATCTGATCATGTTGATCACATTTTGTTTTCAGGCCTGCATATTTTAATTGTCTGTGTTAGTTAGTCGAAATATTTTAATTTGCTGTGTTAGTCATTTAGATTGTTTTTTTACTAGTTAGATTTGTTTTAATCTTTCTCATAGTTAGATTAGATTAGATTAGTTTTATTTCTTTTCTTTGGTAATTAGTTAGATTATTTCAACGTCTTTTATAGTTAATTTTTTGATTTAATATGTCATAGTTAGTTAGTTTAGATTGTTTTAATTTCTTTTATAGTTAGTTACTTAGATTCTTTTGGTTCGTTACGTATTTACTTAGTTAGATATTTTAATAATTGTTATAGTTAGAATTGATTTTTGTTTATTCTTTATAACTATCCTTTATTATTTTAGAAATCGTATTTCTGCGTTTTCTTTTGTTTTCTATTTGCTTCTTGTGCTTTGCAGGTGAACCTCTGTGTGCGAAGGAATTGATCTCGCTAGGGTCGTGCCCGTGCGAAGAGAAAGGAAGCTAGACCGCGAAGGAACAACGCCCTACAGATTTTTGCTTTTCTTTGTTTTATTTTTTTGGGCCACAGGCCATTTGATTTAAGTTGAGTTGTAATAATTTTTATTTTTTGCTTGAGCCCTTTGTAATAGGGTAGAATGTTTGATTTGTTTCTTTTCCCAAGGCAATAAAACTTGTCTTTGTGTGAGGTTCAAAAGCTTTTAAACACGTTCTCTGTGTTCGACTCAGACTTCACCGCTAGTGTGAATCAGAATTTTAAGATTTTGTGCACGGTTTGCATAAACGATTTTTATTAAAAAAAAATTTAAATACTTTTATGAAAAGTTGCATCAAAATTTTTGGCGTCGTTCCGGGAGAACGGTGATTTAAAAACTCAGTACCCACTTTATTGCCTTTTTTGCGTTTATTTAGGAATACTAGTTTATTTTTGTTAATTATTTAGGATCGTTTAGTTTAATTTTATGTTGATATTTAGGGTTGTTTAGTTTGCTTTTGTTAATTTATTTAGGATTGCTAGAACGACATAGAGTGCAAAACATAGAGCCTGTTGTTTTTATTGTACGACCTACCTATTAGGATACCCTCTTAGGTGACTATGCATGTAGATTGCTTTAAAGTTCTATATCCGCATTGAGTGGTGGTTGTTTATTTATAGCTTTCTGTTATTTTATTTTTGCTTGCTTTCGTGATGTGGTTTGATCATGATTGCGCGCTAGGATAGTTAGAAAACCAACCATTAGGACGATTGCTACACTAGTCTCTACCCAAGGTGTACATAAGGGAGACATTCATTTCACCTTGAGCTCATTAAACCTACAGAGGACCCAGAATCCATCATTAGGTGAGCCTGCAGATCCAACCTCATGGCGGAGGATCAACAGATTACCCGTCCTCTGAGGGAGTATTTCATTCCTAATGAATATACTTCCGCCTCCTGCATCGCGAGACCTGATGTAAGAGCGAATCAGTTTGAAACCAAGGCCAATGCCATACTGATAATATCCTCTTTTTACGGCCTTAACAATGAGGATCCCTACCGCCATCTCAACGAGTTTCTAGAGATCTGCTCTACTGTGCGGATCAATAATTTTGGAGATGATGCGTTGAGATTAACTATTTTCCCTATCTCCCTCAAAGATAAAGCTAAGCACTGACTGAAGTCTTTGGATACAGTTCAGATTACCACTTGGGACCGGATGCAGAAAAAATTTCTGAAGAAATATTTCCCAATTGATAAGACGAACCAATTTCATAAGGCTATCACCAGTTTTACGCAAATTGAAGAAGAATAATTCCAAAAAACTTAGCAGAGGATGAAAGATCTTCTCTCAAAGTGTCCACCACCAGGTGCTCTGTTGGCAACTGGTGCAATATTTTTATAACGGGCTGACTAAGAAGAATCATCAAATGGTTGATGCAACTTGTGAGGGCACTTTCATGCTTAAGAGTGAGGATGAAGCTTGGGCCTTGTTCGAGACCCTAAGTGAAAATTCTATGCATAACGCTTTGACCTCTCAAGTTGAAAGGACAACACCTGCCTCAGTTAGAGCGAAGAAGGTTGGCATGTACAAGATAGGGACACACCTTGAGTTGCAAAACAAAGTCTACATACTGACCCAGAAATTGGATCAGTTATTGTCGAATCCCTCACCGGCCATACAGGTGTGCGCATTGTGTGCTAACCCTGCACACCATGTCTTTGATTGTCCCGTGGCGCGACAATATCCTGAATTTGTGCAAGAGCAAATTCAGGTGGCACAAAGTTTCGCCAAGCCCACGCCCAACCCATTTTCAAACACCTATAACCCAAGTTGGCGAAACCATCCCAACTTCTCATGGAGAAATCCACAAGAACCCCCTGTCCCTTCCCAAAACCAACCCAGACCAGATGGCTACCAGTCGTGATATCAAAGACCCAACTTTCCTCAAGCCTAACCCTCATTTAGTCAACCTTAGTCCCATGAGCCTACATCTAGCCAAACTTTTGAGGATAAAATGCTTTAGGACTTTTCAGACATCAAGGCAAACCTGAATTCTCATACCCAGTCCATTGTGAAGTTGAAAACTCAAATGGGACAGCTTGCCGAGGTGCTAAGCAGGCGAAGTGAGGGGACATTGCCTAGACAACCCATGATCAACCCTAGGAGTAAGAAACTCATTCATGGCCTATACATGATTGATGCACACCAAGAGTAGCCCTAGGCGATTACCAACCTTAGGAGCGGGAAGGAGTTCCATAGAACCAGGGAAACTGCAGCAAAAAGTGAGAGATAGATTAATGAATTGTCAGTCCCTTCATATACACCCCAGAAAAGCAGGAGGGTTTCACTACCTGGGCCTTCTAAATCATACATACCTAAGACCCCCTTTCTTGAAGTTTTAGAAAAACCAAAGTCGCTTAACAAGCAAGGGGTGAAGATGCAAAAGGTGCTTGAGATTTTCAAGCACGTTCAGATTAACCTCCCCTTGCTAAATGCCATACAACAAGTCCCTGCATATGCAAAGTTTTTGAAAGAGCTTTGTACGTAGAAGAGGAAGTTAAGGTTCAATGTGCCGAAGAAGATTTATCTTATTAAGCAGGTCAGTGCGGTGTTACAACACCAAACTCCTCCTAAGCTCAAGGACCCAAGGGCTCTGATTATCTCATCGTCATAAAGGACATCACTATCGAGCGTGCCTTGCTCGACCTTGGAGAAAATGTAAACATCTTGCCAGGTTTTTTCTATGATGTGTTTGGGTTAAAGGAGATGAAGCCTACATCGATGACCCTGCAGTTGGCAGCCAGATCGATCAAAGTCCCACGAGGGATTCTTGAGAATGTTTTGGTCAAGGTCAAGGATTTTTACTTCCTTGTAGACTTCATAATCTTGGATATAGAGGGAGTTGATGAAATGAGACAAACACCCATGATCTTAGGTCGACCCTTCTTAGCTACTGCCAATGCGTGCATTAACTGTTGCACAGGTGCGATGGATGTATCATTTGGCAATAGAAAGATGAGGTTGAACATTTTTAATGCAACGATGGGCCCTGTAGGCGAGGATGCTTCCTTCCAGGTTGATTTAGTTTAGGTCCTGGTAGAAGCAGAGCCGTTATGGACGTTGAGTGATCCACCTTAGGAGAAGGAGGATGAATCACTCAGAGGCGATAGTTCTGCATTGATTGATAGATTGTCAGGAGAGATATAGTGGACTTGGCACTTTGAGCCCTTCCCAGATTTGGCAAAGAAACCTGCCAGACCTTTGATTGAGAACATGTTAGAACTTGAGCTAAAAGCCCGCTTCGCTCAAGTATGCTTTCTTAAAAAAAGATCAGACCCTACCAGTCATCATTTTAGCAGACCTGAAAAGCACTCAAGAGTACCAGCTTCTCCAGGTCTTGCATGAGCATAAAGAGGTGATCAGTTGGTCTGTGGCGGATCTCAAGGGAATAGACCCCCTTTTTTTGTATGCATCGAATCATCATGGAAGAGGGTGCTAAACCCTCAAGAGAAATGCAAAGGAGGTTGAATCCCCACATGAAGAAGGTGTTGAAAAATGAGGTAGTCAAGTGGTTGGACATAAGGATCATCTATCTCATCTCTGATAGTCAGTGGGTGAGCCCAACCCAGGTTGTCCCCAAGAAATCTGGGCTTACTGTTACTATTAACGAGAAAGGAAAGAGTGTCCCCACGAGGACTATCACGGGGTGGCGAATGTACATCAATTATCGAAAATTGAACAACACAATGCGAAAAGATCATTTTATGCTCCCATTCATTGACTAGATACTAGAGTGCCTCGCAGGCCAGCGCTATTTTTGTTTCTTGGATGACTATTCAGGATATAATCATGTAGTTGTTCACCCCAAAGACCAGGAGAGAAAACTACATTCACCTATCATTATGGCACCTTCGCATTCAGGAGAATGGCGTTCAGGCTTTGTAATGCCCCGACAACATTTTAGGGGTGCATGATGGTTATTTTCTCCCACATGGTGGATGACGTCCTTGAGATTTTCATGAATGATTTTTTGGTGTATGGTTCTTCATTTGATGATTGTCTCCAGATATTAACGAGAGTGCTTAAGCGGTGTATAGAGACAAATCTTGTGCTTAACTGAGAGAAAAGTCATTTCATGGTTCAGCAATGAATTGTTCTGGGACATATTGTGTCCGAGAAAGGGATCGAGGTCGATAAAGCCAAAGTGGAGTCCATAGCGAAACTCTCCAACACTGACCTCAATGCGGAAAGTGCGTTCATTTTTAGGTCATGCAGATTTCTATTGGCGATTAATTAAGGATTTCAACAAAATTTTAAGACCGCACTGTAACCTGCTTTCCTAGGATCAATCGTTTCATTTTAATGATGTATGTCTGAAGGCATTCCTATCTTTGAAGGAGGCCCTGACCACAACTCCTATTCTGCGATCGACTGATTGGTTAGTGCCCTTTGAAATCATGTGCACCGCGTCGGATTATGTAAAACCCATGAATTTTAAAGAATTTTCAATGAAATAAAAATGTGTGTTTACGTGAGGTAATATGGTTTATGAGATATCCAATGTGATTTTGAGGTTTGCGGGCCAGTCGACCGAACCCAATAACGAATACTGGAAAGGGTACTTGGATTCGGACTTTGACGCGATCCGATGATCCGACCCGGTTCACAAGGCCAAGTAAGAAAACCCGATGGTTTCAGGATGATAGCGTAAGATCCAAAACATGATTAGAGTAAGCGAGTGCAAGTTTAGACCAAACGGGTGAAAAATCCATATGAAAACGAAAGGAATCCATCAACAAAGAAAAACGTCCCAATATGACATAAAAAGAATATTTTTGCAAAAGTAAACACCAAGTGATGGTGTGGTGTTGTGGTAGGACACACGGTGTGTGATACCACCACCCAAGTTCAAAACCCCCTGTGCACAAATTATTTTTTTTCAAGAAAGTGATTATTTCTACCTTGGTGAAAAGGGTAAAAACGTGGGATTATGTTAAGCCTAAATTTTTGGCCTTTTTCATCTAGCTCTATCAAGGATTGAAGAGAATCCCAGGTGACATGGAAGAGGGATACCCATAAAGCAAATATTGAGGGAAGTTAGAGGAAATCATGCCAAAGAGAGGAGGGGGCATTGTTGGAAATAGACATCACCCACCAAAAACGTGAGATTTGGGTGAAGTTTTAATGCCTTGAAGATTTGGTAACTTCCCCCTAAATAGAGGAGTTAAATGAGAGATTTTTGGTAAGGAGTTACATTAGACGTATCTCTCTATCCCTCTCTCTCTCTCACGGTGGTGGTCGACCTCCATTGTTGGACTGTGTGGACCTCCCTTGCTGAACGCGTGAGCATTCATTATCGACGTGGGGTGCCGCTCTAACGAAGAGAAGGGGTTGCAGCCTTGCCGTCGTGAGACTCCAAAGAGGTAAGGAGCATTGCTATTTGTATGTAAGTGCTTGATGCCTTGTTGCACATCTATGTTGCAATAACATGGAGTTTACGTGACAAGCACCACCTATATGTAGGCATGTTTAGGGCCTTGAGACCCAGGTGGCATGAGTTGAAACACCTACTCGCCAATAGGTCAATATGTAGTGGTTCAGCCAATGGTTCTCACCCTTGGCCAACGTTGGGGCACTGTGGTGTTCCTTGTAAGGGCATTTTGTTCCTATGTGTGTGCTTGGTAATATGTAGTACTCATATCAAAACCTACAGTTTGAATCTATGTAGGAAGATGCATATATTTTTGGTGTGGGTGTTAGCCATGACGGATTCAAGATCGAAACAAAAAATAAAGTAGGCAAATGGCGTGGAACCTTACATATCTTGGATTATTATTCATGAAATTATTGTTTGGTTGTATTTTCTTGTTCAATACACCTTTCCTACTTTGTAGATTGAATGGTTTTAATCAAGTCTGAAGTTATGTATACGTGATTGCTATTTCACATCATGGTAAAATAAAGATATATCATTTCTATTGGGTAATTCGATTGGATTCGATGTTTTTGAGTGTGGAATGCACTCATATTTATAGTTGAAAGATTCCATACATTGAGGATGAAAGGGGTGGCAAAACAGTCCATTTAGAATGATCAAAATGTTTGAAAAATAAAAAGATACGCCCTTTTAAAAAGTTACAGAAAAACGGCAAAATTAGTCGACTGAGACAATAGTTAGTCGACTGATAATATGTTCAGTCGACTGATAAAAACCTTCAGTCGACTGCTGCAAAAATTTCCAGAAAACAGACATTCTGTTCAGTCGACTGATAAAACCTTCAGTCGACTGATGCTAAATTTTTTTCCAGAAAATAGACATTCTGATCAGTCGACTGATAAAACCTTCAGTCGACTGATGCTAAAATTTTTCCAGAAAACAGGCATTCTGATCAGTCGACTGATAAAACCTTCAGTCGACTGATGCTAAAATTTTTCCAGAAAATAGACATTCTGATCAGTCGACTGATAAAACCTTCAGTCGACTGATGTTAAAATTTTTCCAGAAAACAGGCATTCTGATCAGTCGACTGATAAAACCTTCAGTCAACTGATGCTAAAATTTTTCTAGAAAATAGACATTCTGATCAGTCGACTGATAAAACCTTCAGTCGACTGATGCTAAAATTTTTCCAGAGAACATATATTCTGATCAGTCGACTGATAAAACCTTCAGTCGACTGATGCTAAAGTTTTTCCAGAAAACAGATATTCTGATCAGTCGACTGATAAAACCTTCAGTCGACTAATGCTAAAATTTTCAGAAAATTGATATTCTGTTCAGTCGACTGATAAACCCTTCAGTCGACTGCTGCTAAATTTTTCCAGAAAACGGGCATTCTGTCCGGTCGACTGATAAAACTTTCGGTCGACTATTTTATGATCAGTCGACTGATAAACCCTTCAGTCGACTACTGCTAAACTTTTTCAGAAAACAGACATTCTGTCCGGTCGACTGATAAATTCTTCGGTCGACTAATTTTATAAAAAAAATAACATTTTCTTAGAAGATTTGAAGCCAAAAAGGTTGGTCGACCGGTGAGCCTATTGGTCGACTAATAAACATGAAAAATTAAGTAAAGGGTTTTTCTAAAATGATTTTTATGAAGGGTTCTTTTAGAAAAGTTTTCTAAAGACTTTTTAGGTGAAATGCAACTGAAATATCTATGAAGGAAATAGTACGATGGTAAACTAAATATGTGATTTACATATGGACTTTAGGATTATGTCCAATACATAGAACACACATGATAAAGTTGGATAATGCCATGTTGCGGCATATCCAGTGGGGGTACGGAACGTACACTCGAGCTCATAAACAAAACTGAAAATGCCGAATGTTTAAGTACTCGACACAAAGTTGAACCAGAATTATGAGAAATTGTGGTTGGTGCCTTTGAGGCATTCGATGGGTAATGTGCATATACTAAGACCAACCTGAGTATGAATTGGGGTTTTGAAAGTCCCCTGTGGTGCAAAGACTTGCATATAAGAATAAATACACATTAAATATGGGATTCTAGGTATACCTGAAAGATGGTATATGTTACTGGTTTTCCCAAGGTTCTGGGTACATCTGAAAGACGATGTATGTTACTGGATCCAAACAAAACAAGAATGAAAATTATGCACATATATAATAATTATGGGATACTGGGTATACCTAAAAACGGTATATGTTACTGGTTTCCCGGGATACTGGGTATACCTAAAAACGGTATATGTTACTGGTTTCCCAGGGATCTGGGTACACTTAAAAGAAGGTGTATGTTACCGGACCCCTTGTAGTGCGATAGCTCGCACTTGGTTATAAAGAAAATGTAAAATGAAATATAAAACTTTCGAGACTCTGGGTATACCTGAAAGACGATATATGTTACCGGATTCTTCGCGCTCTGGGTACACCTGAAAGATGGTGTATGTTACTGGACCCATGGTTTTCCTTGAAGAGGGTAGGTGGTACGAACTTCATGGACGCTCGTGTTTTTGTGAGAGCTAGGCGTCTCACCGTATGGTCTTGGTCCGCTACGAGGTCTACGCCTGTGCGTACCTACAGGGTAAGAGTAAGTTAAGCATTAGATAATTTAAGTTGACTGTAAACTTATCTTTGAAGAATTATATACTGTTGATTTGGCTTTAGTGAAACTTGTGGAATCTACAGCTTGTACTAATGTAGATAAATATATCTTTAGTTCAGTCATCTTTTGCACTGTATCATGAATTAAAAATCATAATTATCTTCTTAGAATGATATAAACTTTCATGCTAGTTATATATGCTGTTGTTGCACATATTTGTACACAGGACACTGAGCACCACATATAAATACATTGCTTCTTACGCAGACAGGGGAGTCTGACCCTTTCGCTTTAAATGTTTTTCAGGCAACGCATAAATGGAGCATCGTGGCGTCGCATTTGGAAGTAGTCAAGAGATCTCAGTTTTTCAGTGTTTTCTGTTTGAACTCTGATTAGTAGATTTACATTTCTGTTATGGGATGTAATTAATTACATTAATGTTTCAATTAATGAATGTTATGTTTAGTACTTCTCTGTTTTACCCTGTAATGCACCCGACTTGTGTTTTTCGCACTTCCGCTATCTTTCAAAAAAAAAAATTTACTCCAAAATTTTTACTATAAAAAGTTGGGGCGTTACAGATTATGCGGTTGGAGCCATTCTTGGCCAAAAGATTGAACGAAAATCTTATCTTATTTATTACGCTAGCAAGACTCTTTCAGATGCTCAAATGAATTACACTACTATTGAAAAGGAATTGTTAGCTATAGTTTTCACATTAGAAAATTTTTGTTCATACTTGTTGGGCTCCAAGGTTATTGTTTACTCAGACCATGCCGCCCTGCGATATTTGACGAATAAAAAGGATACCAAGTCTTATCCATTGGATCCTGCTACAATAAAAAGGGTTCAAACTTGAATTCGAGTTATAAAAATTCGAACATGACTTTGCATCATAAATATTTTTATTTAGATTTTTAAAAAAAAATTAACTCAGGTATTTAAAAAGGATTTTGAAAATTTTAACAGAATTTCCTTTATAAAAATATAATTTTTCTGAAATATCTATAAAATTTTTTATATAGTTTCTACTAAATAAACTCAAAATTTCTGAAATATCTGGAAAACTTTTCCCATAATTCTGATTAAAATAATTTAAATTTTTAGAAATTATTTAGAAAAAATGGCCAGAATTACTGTTATACTAATTCTACTTTTCAAAAATCATTTAAAATAATTTCGCCCGAACTTCCACTATAAAAACTCTATTTTTCAAAAAACTTTTACATTTTTTTTGCCAGAACTACTGCTATAGTAGTTCAGAATACTTAAAAATATTTAGAAAATTTTTAACAGAACTTCTCCTGCATAGAGACATGGATGGATTAAATTTTGATAAAATTACCAAAATTTAAATCCAGAAAGAGAAGTCCTAGGGTTTAGAGGGAGAATAGGAAGTCCTACAATTACGAATTTGAATCCAGAAGAAGAATTTGAGTACTAACTTGATTTAGAAAAATTGGACAGCGCTTTCGCATTCCAAATTTGTTTTTTTTGCTAAATTTAGCAGAACTCCTAAGGCTGGATCTAGCTCGTTAGAACTCCTACAAAGGAATGAATCTCACTTAAGGAGAGAGGGAAGAGGCTAGAAGGAATTTCTAAAAAAAAAACTGAGATTCAACGAATGTTTGGGCTTAAAAAATAGAGAGAGAAATTCAAACCTAGAGAGAGAGCTTAGAGAGAGAGAGAGAGAGAGAGAGAGAGAGAGAGAGAGAGAGAGAGAGAGAGAGAGAGAGAGAGAGAGAGAGAGAGAGAAGGTCTTCAGAACTTGGGGAGAGTGAGGGGGTATTTATAGGGGAGAACGGAGGTGCCCGCCCCCCCCCCCCCCCCATGTGCCCCACTAAAGTGACAAATGTCACTTGAGTTAATTAAAAAATTAATTTTTTAATTAATACTTGTCATTATTTTATTAAACTTTTTGACATTTTTCAGAGAGAAAAGAGGGTTGGGTGTCACCTCCTCACTGTGAGGTGACACGTGTCAGCTCATGGTTTTAGAAAAATCATGGTTACCCATGGTTTTGGGCCCGTATTTTTCAAAACTATGGTCTATGAAATAAATTAATATAAAATATTATATTTTATTTGTTTTTAAAAATTTTTATACCTGTTTTGCCCTAATTCAAATCTCATCTTTCAAAAATGCCATATGGGAATTTGAAAGTTGCTTTATTGTACTTCTGTAGTTCAAAAAATTGTTGGGCCTGCCACCACTAGGGTGACAAATTACCGTTTTTGTCTTTGATACATTTATTAATTCCTTGAAAATATCCTCAAAAGAAAAATTACTATTTTGACCTTATATAATTGAGGATTTTACCTAAAAATGCCATTAGATTGGTAAATTATCAAGCTACCCTTGATAATTTGATTAATAATGAAAATATCTCTGAATTCTAGTTTTGGAACAAGCCTCTACAGAATTTTATTAGGATTTCAATTATAAATTCAAATCTTCATTTTGTTCAATACTTACCACAAAAGATTAGGGTTTTAAAACTATAATTCATATCCAGAATAAATCAAAATCAAAACTTGAATTTTCTTAAGAATTTATGAATCATTAAAAATTTTGCTTATTACACAATTGATCTGGTCCGTTTAGTAAGTTCTACTACATCGCACTGAATCCATTTTTACAATCAGATGAAGATGCCTTAAAAGCCGTATCCAATTAACGTTCCAATGAGCATCCAATAAAGAACCAGAACCTAACCAATGATCCACGGTGATATCAGATTATATGATTTAAAACTGGGTCTAAACCCTGCACGTTAATGTTAGCCATTCTGTATGGTTCCAAAAAGAGGGGTCCAAACTTCAAATCAAAAAGAAAGAAAAACAAATCCTGTTAACAAAAAATAAAATAATATATATTTCTTATATAAAATACGTCTCATATTCTAATCAAGCTAAAATGAAAAGGCAACTCAAGTAATTCAATAAATAAGGACTACTAATTGTTCTTTGTTTGAAAGGCAAGCTGGGTTAGGCAGACCCCTATCAGTTATACAGACTACTACTTGTTTTGAAGAAGAAAAACAGAAAGGAAAACTCCGTGTAAATACAGAGTTTTACTAAGCCCACCGAGTTTTACGCTGCTAGAACAGTGACCGGCATGCAGAGCCAGCGTGGTTAAGTCTCTGATCCAGTGGACAGTTTCTCCATGTAAATAAAAAATAAAAAGCTTGCCAATATGACGTCTGTGGTGTGGGTTTTCTCTTGGTTGAGCCCGAAAATAAAATGTTTGGGCTTTGGCACCGGGTCACTGCACACACTATTCAAACGCAATTGGACCCAGCCTGAGCCCAGATCAGAAAAAATGAATTTACCAAAGGAGCCTGGGCTTGAAGCCCTATCCTAATGGGCTGATGTTGGGGCCTTGGGCTTTTGGCCCCATAGCCCAATCCCACTACGATCTCTACTGGCCTAGCGGCAGATTTCAGGTAGGAATACCAAAGCCAATGTCATGAAATTTTCTGTGGAAATCATAAATAATACATTGAAGTTTGGCCCCAAGGGGGCTTAGCGTAGTGGGGTGGGGCCTTGGCAGCTAGACCGGCATTCAAGATTCGATTCACATGGGTGTCGCCCCTCTGCGCAAGCCAATGCTTAGCATAGGCCCTCCTGGGAAAGGGGTCCTAGCCTTGGACTTTTATGCTGCAGGCACGACCAGGTCTTCGTGCCAGGTGCTGTTTCTTCGGGTTATAAATTCAAAAAACAAGACATTGGACTTTGGATGCTTGATCCATGGTGATGACCTCCAAATTTTGGAACTAAAAGGCTTACATGATAAACGAGCATAACCAAATGGATTAGCTTGAGGCATTCAAGCTAAGATTGGAGAAGAGACAATGAGATTTTACATCTCTCTTTCTCTCATATAAACTAACAGCTTTTTCATTTCTAGCCATAAACATACAAATCTAGAAGTTCAAACGAAAATCAGATCATCCAACCATTTATCATGAGAAAGGGACAGTAAGGCCACATAAAAACACAAAACAGCAAAGCCAGAAGGCAGAACATAATACGTTGACACCAACTTCAAAAAACTCGCAAGAATACAACTCAAACTAGCAAGAAATCTTGAAAAAAAAAGGAGGAAAAAAAAAGTACAAAATCTTGCAGAAAGGCTTTGCCTTCCCTTTGCCCATATGACTTGCCCTTTGATGTTTTATGACCTCCTAATAGTCATCAGTTAAGGGGAGGACATACGACCTTCTCCTTCTTGTTCTTCATTTTCTTCTTCCTCTTCAACATGTTGATATCCTAACTCAGAAGGGAGAAAGATAGTGGGCAAAGGGTTCTCCAAGCTTCATTCCACTAGGCAATACTTATATAATTAGTCTATAAAGATGGTCCTCATCTAAATTATCTTGTTGATTCGTGCTTATCTTCCTGTAGATATAGTTATTTTTCTATTGTTGCTTTAGGAAATATACTAATAAAAGGAATGGTTAATGTAAGCATCTTTGAATACCTAAAAGGAGAAAGTCTTAAGGGAATGAAGAGAGATCATAGTGGCGGGTGACCCCCTACTGGCAAAAAGAAAAGCTACGAACAAAGGCAAGTGGGAAGGAAAAGAAAGAAAGCAATTCAGGTTTAGTGATCTTTTTTAAAGTTTCACAACATATGCAGCGTTGCTGACTTCATAAAGTGTTTATATTATATGCAGCGACCTGCCTGACAGCCACTCATCTTAGCATTTCTCGAGATGGGTGTGGTTGTCATCTTGATAAATGTTGAGATAGTTGGTCAGCAGTAACGGAGATACATGATAAGCATGCAGCATTGCTGCATAAAATGACCTTTTTTTTTCTTTTAAATATTAAAGCAATAAAGCAAACATCAAAGGCATAAGAAATCATGGGTAATTGACTGGTTTGTGAATCACTAAAACAGGTAGCCAATGGATTGGGTTTGTCTTAGGTACCTGACCCGACCTGAACCTGGATATCTGGGTATGGGCATTAAACCAGCAGTTGATGGGTCGGGTTTTGGGCTATGATTTCTGCTAGATGTTTGACCCATCATGGGTGCCTTTTTTTATATAACTTTTATATAAATAATCTTTTTTAAATAGCCTAGCCTATATGCCCACAAGTGCTTCACTCATCAGGGGCGACTTGCCACCAAGTTAACGATTGCTTCCTCGTACTGGCCTTGCTCAACGTACTCAGATATAAGAGAATCCTACACAAATATTGTAGTTGTGTCATTTGATGGAAGAGTTTTTGGCCACCCTCAAGACAATCAACCACATATGGCAAGTGGTTAAAAATCAAGAGGACAATAGATTTGCATTTCTTGTTAGAAGGCACCCATCTCTGGAGAGAGAGATGGTCTGCTTCTACCCTACCGAATGCCATCAAACCACCGTACAGAGAGATGGTCTGCTTCTGCCCTACCGATTGCCGTCCAACCATGGTAAGATTTGCAAAGAAATGGTGTTGAGAGAGAGAGAGAGAGTTTCAATTTCCTTTTTTTTTTTTTTTTACTTTTTTTATGTTTCAAAATGTAACAACGTCTTTCTGGGTTATGCTTTGGTCTAAAAAATGACTCATGTTTCATCATGGTAAAGATAATATGAACAAAATAAAATCTTATAAAAAATGAGTTGGTACATTACCTTAAAAATAAAATTTAAAAAGTGAATATCTTACCAACAAGTTTCATATGATTTTGAAAGTAAATCTACTTTTAAAATACACAACCAAACCTACCTTGAACTTGAAGTTCCTTATGTTGCCTAACATAACATAAATATATCTTAGTGAAAAGTGCAATCGATCCTGAAAAGATAAGATGGGACTTATGTTAGCAATATCCAATTGTGAATTTTTGTTCAAAATTAATAGCTCATATCCACATCATGGCTTTGAGGAATTGTTGGATTACACTTGGGAGCTTCATCTTTTAACAAGAAATTAGTTTCTATCATTACTTGGGAGATTGTGATCGTGGAATACATGTTTCTAAGTTTTCCATTTTCTAGCAAGGGTAAAAGTAAAGTAAAACTATACAATACTCTACATGAAAGCTTGAAAAGGCCATTGCATAGAATATGATAGAAAGGTTGGTATAGTTCTGCACCATCTTAATCTAAGAATGGTTGGTCTGATTCCCCAGAGAGCAGATCAGGTGATCCATCAAATCACTTTAAGAAAGTAAGTGATTTGACATCTTCACCGTCCATTGCTTCATCCCACGGGACTCCACAGTCTTTATGCAATTTGTGGAGGTTGAGGATGCCAAATCACTTTCCTTGAAATGATTTGGCAGCTCACCTGATCTGCTGTCGGTTCCAGAGGGGTACCCCCATGGTGCATATGAAAAAGACAGGGAATAAACAAAGACTCCAACTAGTGATGCCAATGGATCAGATTTGGGTCAAATATCATACCAAGTCCCAAAACCTGTTTAGCCAGATTAGGTAGAGCAAATAACAACTGATTAATAATTGGATTTTGGATTCAATATGCAATCTTACATCTGAATCCAAATATGAATCAAATGCAACTCCGGCAAATAATCCAAATCTGATTACATATAATAGAAGATATGATTAGCTAGTCAATTTGGGATTTGGTATTACCTTTCCATCTGGCCTTTTGACTAAGCAATATCTGATTAGATTGGATCCAATAATGCCAACATCTAAATTAAATCCGTCGTGTTTATATCCCTAACCAAAACATAGGCCAAAAATTTTCAATTACTTAGTAACTAGGCATGCCGTTTGACAGTTCAAGACGTTCTTAATTTGCCTGGACCTTAGCAAAAAAAAAAATGAGCATCACCATTAGGGATGGCAGTGGACCCGGGGAAAGTGGCCCCCCGCCCCACCTCGCCCCGTTTGGACGGGGGATGAAGGGTATGAAACGGGGATGGAGGCGGGGACGAAGGTTAAAATCCATCCCCGTTTGGGGATGGAGGTGGGGATGGACGTACCCTTTTTTCCGCCCCGCCCCGTCCCATACACTTTTCCCCGCCTCATCCCCATTTGAACCGAGGATGGAGGACATGAAACGGGGATGAAGGCAGGGGTGGAGGTTAAAATCCATCCCCCGCCGGGGATGGAGGCGGGGATGGAGGTTCTAATCTTGAGGTGGGTGGGGGTGGAGACCTTATGCCCCGTCCCACTGCCATCCCTAATCACCATTAGCAATCACCCCATAACTTTCATGTCATGAATCCATCATCTTATCAAGTACATGCCTTCATTTAGAAATAAGGGAAACTAAACCTATATTTTTTGTTGCGAAAGTATGCCGTTCTGGAAGATTTAGTAAAAAACAGATATATAATATTTTGCAAAGCTTCATGCCAATTCAAGTGGACGTGCCGGAGTGGTTATCGGGCATGACTAGAAATCATGTGGGCTCTGCCCGCGCAGGTTCGAATCCTGCCGTCCACGCTTCTGTTTTTTCTTATGCGCTTGATGTAGTACAAAGGGGCCCATGTGGAAACCTTATATTTTCTTTATTTATTTATCTCTGTGACAAATATCGTGATATTTATAAAAATGTTGCCTGATATGTAGTTATTGCCTGAAAGTTTAAAAGGGTAATTTCTTGCGAGATTTTCAAACTATGACAAATATCGTGATATTTATCATGAAAACCCTCGAGATTTTTATTTTTATGTGTTTTATTTATATTTTCTTCTAAAAATTATTATTTTATATTTTTAATTTATTTTTATTCCCAATATTTTGCCAAAAAATAAGAGATTTATGAAAAATTTCAAAATCTCCTGAGTTCTTGACTCCCGAGATATTGCGGTTTTTAACTTTTGTCACTATATTTAGGAGCATATGAACTAAAGTTTAAAAGGAAAAGTTAACGACAAAGCCAAATTTCGTATGAAATTGATTTTCTTGGTCTGTGTTTTTATTGGCAAAGTATCAGCAAAAATTAATAAATTTAAAAATTAGGAACAAAATATGCAAAAACATATAAAAAATAAAGCATCATGTTTTTTTTTTCCTCATGAAAACCATGTAAATTTCGTAACAAAATGATGGTATTTTTTATTAAAACGATATCTGAACTTGTTATGCCATATTTTAACCGTTTAAATGAGATTTTTTTTCCTGCTTTCAAACGAATGTAATTATGGCGAGGACCCCGAGCCCACGTTTGAAAGCAAGTAAAACTCAAATATGAGAAGTTTTGATATAATAATTTTTTCTAAATGAAAAGTTTTTTTTTGTTTGTGTAGTATGAGAAATAAAATGAAAAATTTCATGAAAGCCGCTCCTGCGTCCTGCCACCACCGCCATAGTAGAAGAAGAAATAAACAAAGAGGGGTTTAATGAAGCTACATAAAAGAGTTTCTCTCTGCTGGATGCATTGAGGAGGTGAGTAAGAGAAGAACTCTGATCAGGGCCTGCCGACTCTCAGATGATCCTCAGCTTGGACGCATTCAGCCTGGCCGACTCCCAGATGATCCTCAACCCACTGATCAGGGCCTGCTCGTCGGGCTTCCTCAAGACAGTAGAGGCCGGGCCCTCGCCGGCTCCGTCTTTGAGGTGGCAGGAATCAGGGTGCTCGAGCTCGGCGCCAATGGGCGTGAACGGGATGGAGGCGAGGCAGACCGAGAAAGAGAGTGAAATTTTTCCTGAAAACTCCTATAAAAAAAGTGTACTTTTTAGAAAACTCTTATCAGTTTTTTTTTTTATCTTATTTAGAACGATGAAAAAACCATACTTTTTAAAATTTCTATCTTCACTTTTCCTACATCTTTCTCACTTCCAACTCCCCTTCCCGCCACCATTTAAAAAAAAATCAAATGTTGCTGCACCTGCTGAGACACCAATGCACAACTATCCGCCAAATTCAGCAAATCCACGCCCAACTCATCATCACCAATCTTTGACCGCGTCGAATCTCCGCTCTCCGTTTCTATATTCGCATGTGCCGTTATTTGGTTCCTCCTTACACCCACACCTTCCCTTTTGTTTTCAAGGCTTGCGCGCTTCTTCGTTCGGTCCATCCTGGTCTCTCTGTTCATTCTCAGAGTATCAAGTTCGGTTTCGATTCTGATATCTTTGTTCACAATAACCTTCTTTGTATTTACTGTAATTATGGCCGTTTAGTTGATGCACACCAATTGTTTGTGAAAGTATCTCACCGGGACATTGTTACTTACAATACCATGATTGATGGGTATGTTAAATCTGGGGAGATTAGTTGTGCACGCCATTTGTTTGATGAAACGCCGAAAAGTTATGTCCTGGGGTACCATTTTGGCCGGCTATGCTCAAAACGACCGGTGTAGAGAAGTACTCGCATTGTTTGGTCAGATGGTTGCTGCTGGTGTAAATCCAGATAATGTCGCATTGGTCACGGTGCTATCTGGGTGTCGACAATTGGGGGCTCTTAAGCAGGGGCGCTCTGTCCGTTCATTGTTCATACATAATGGGGAGGGGTATGAGGTTGGATGTGTTCTTGTACACGGGGTTGATTGACATGTATGCTAAGTGTGGGTGTATACATACTGCACTCCATCTGTTTCACGAGAGTCCTGAGAGGAACTTGGTCACTTGGAATGCCATGATCGTGGGTATGGCAATGCATGGCCATGCGATGCAGGCATTGCATCTATTTGAGGAGATGCAACAGGCTGAAATCGAACCTGATGACATCACTTTTCTCGGCGTTTTAGTGGCTTGTAGTCATGCTGGTTTGGTTGGTTTCGCTCGGGAATATTTTGCCTCTATGGAGATTGTGTTTAAGGTCGTTCCAGAGCTAAAGCATTACGGGTGCATGTCTGATCTGTTAGGCCGTGCAGGTCTGCTCGGAGAAGCAGAAGAGATGATTGAAACAATGCCCATGAAGCCCGATGTTTTTGTATGGGCAGTTTGCTTGGTGGATGCAGAATTCATGGCAACGTTGAGATTGCTGAGAATGATGTGAAGCATCTGTTGGAATTGGATCCAGATGATAGTGGGATCTATTCAATCATGGCTAACATTTATGCTGCAACATATAGATGGGATGATGTTGCTAAAATAAGGAAGATGAACACTAGTGGGGTAAGAAAGGCTCCAGGATGCAGCTTTATTGAAGTCTGGTTTTACACACGAGTTCGTTGCTGCAGATAAGTTGCACCCTCAAATTGATGAGATCTATCTAATTTTATATGGGACTGGCAAGCAGTTAAAGGTGGGTGATTGTGATGGAGAGTTTGACATGAAGAATGAAGTTTAGGAACATGCATTTGGCTTTGTATACCCTAAGAGTCCCCATTGTCCATAAGCAGATCTTGTTTCTCAATTTAGTTTAAGTTGGCGACAAAAATTTGATTTGTGTTTTTCTAGCTGTGCTGTTTGGGGAGAGTACGCTGATTGAATTAACAATACATGATTGGTGGAACATGTGGAACAAGTACTTGTGCTTGGAATTCATATTCACAGCTTGGACCTATGTCACATGGACACGCCATTTTTTTTAGTTTTCCATTAGGAATAGTACACAAGTTGATACAACACAGGAGTAAACTGTGTTGGCATATATCACAAAACCGAATCAGAGATGGTAATTGTGTACTTGTAGATGCCATGGATATGACGTGTGGGTGCTCGCAGTTCTCCTCAGCTGATCGACGCCCTCGATGCGCCCAGGCCTTAGGTCGACGGTGAGCAGGACCCTGAACCCAGTAAATACCAGAATGTGGGTAATGTATGGGGTTAGGGGGCTGATTGCTCTCATCATACGTATAGGGATGGCAGTGGACCAGGAGAAAATGGGGCCCTGCCTCGCCCCGTTTGGATCGGGGATGAAGGGTATGAAACGAGGATGGAGGTGGGGACGAAGGTTAAAATCCATCCCCGTTCGGGGATGGAGGTGGGGACGAAGGTTAAAATCCATCCCCGTTCGGGGATGGAGGCGGGGATGGACGTACCCTTTTCCCCGCCCCGCCCCGTCCCTGCCACTTTTCCCCGCCCCGCCTCGCCTCATTCCCGTTTGAACCAGGGATGGAGGACATGAAACGGGGATGAAGGCGGTGGTGGAGGTTAAAATCCATCTCCGTCAGGGATGGAGGTTCTAATCTTGAGGTGGGACCGGGGTGGTGACCTTGTCCCCCACCTCGCCCCGCCCCACTGTCATCCCTACATACGTACAGTCCCTCTCTCTCTTTTATAAGGAGAGCATTCATGTAACCTTCACCCATTTAAAGCTATTAACTTCTCACTATTAGCCACTAACTCACTACTTGTAGTGTCAAATCGGGTCACATATGGATTAGATCCAAACCTGAAATATCCAACAAACTGAACTATCCTACTCGAACCAATTTGCTCTATTTTTTATACATAAGTTTTTGAGCCTACTCTGCTTGCAGAACTTGATTGCTGGTGGGAGGAGAATCCAAGAATTAAGAAAGTAGTGAGTTGCTCGAGCTCTTAGTCTGCTTGCTCCAACACCAAGGCTTGCTCAGCTCTCTGGCAATATGAAGTCACATGGTCCATGACATTTGGAAGGGAAGGCTGTTACCCTAAGAGGGAAGAGACAAATGAAGCTACTGTATCAAATTGACCAGTAGCTATGTCAGGGTCGTCACTGCTTTGCTGGGCATTGCTACAACCACCACTAACATTTCTGTCAGACAGATCAGTTTCATCATCTCTCTCTTGATGAGATTGAATGTAGATTTCAACCAAAAGACGCTATACTATTTAGCTATTGGTGTCACAGAGTCACAATATGAAAGCGACATGACCAATCAAGGAAAATAAATAAATAAATCCAAGTATATATTCCTATGTTTAACTACTTGTTGAGAGTCTTGATTCCAATAGTTTTATTTGGAAGTCTCTTCTACATACATGGTTGCAAACGGTGACATATGGGTGGATTTGCCAGCCAATGCACAGCGGACCAAGGTACCTGAATTGTCTCGGACCCTGAATCAATTTTCAAATCCATTCAAAGAATCGGTTGATTCTGATTCTGAACCAAATCGAGCTCAGTTTTTAATCAGCAGATGACATGTGTCAGAAAAACATAAAAACAATATTTTAAATTATTTTAAAATTTATTTAAAAATTAGCCGAATCAGCTCAGTTTCGTATGATTTTTTTGCTGAAATGATATGAATCGGCCGATCGATTCACAACTATACTGACAACAACATTGCCTCAAACTGAACTTTCCGGGTCAAAAAGGTGACAGGTGCAATGATCAAATCTATGAATGGGAAGTCTATATGCCATTAAACTCAGGTCTGGTTGACTTCGATTGGATGGTGTTGGTGAAGTTCGCTGCAATCCAACTGTCCACTGGGCCAGAGTCTTGTCATTCTTCTAGTCTTCAGAATAATGGGCTAAAAATTTCAAACTCCAATAGATTTGGTGGGACACTAAAGAGTTTGTAGGCATAGATTGACTTGATCAGGGTGCAGTAAAAGTCGGTTTAAGTTCAGCAAATTCCTGGGTATGGACACAAAAAATGAACCAAGTATTACTCGATCTGGTTGGCCCGAAGCTGACCTGCAGGTTTGGGTTATGATTTTTGTAGGATATCCAACCTGACCTGGCTTGACCTGGGTGTTTTATATGTATTTTTTAGTTAAAATAAACTCCTTAAATTATATGAATCTGGGTTTGGGAGTTCATTTTCTTGACCTGACAAAACCCAAAGTTGAACACGAATCCGACAACGAGTTATTTGGGTGGGTTTGGGTACACCCTGATGGTTCTGATACCCCACCCGTTCACAGCCCTATAAAATAGGTTTGGTTGGCCATCTTGCTGATGTACAAATCCTTTTTAGGGTTGGTTAGTATTTATAGAAGGAAGACTCATTACTGCCGGGGCATATAGATTTACTATTCAGGGACCATAATGCCGGCAACTCTGTCTGGGCCAATACATAGTCAGCCAAGTCACTAGCAGTAGGGGATGCAAATGGGACAGATCCAGTATTGGGGTTTTGTGATTTTTGGTTGTTCTGACCCGATCCAAATCCGTCTCTCCCATGTATTTAGCTGTTATTATTATCCCTACTACACAGCCTAGATCAGCTGAAGAGCTTCATAAGTAAAAGTATAGGCCATAAGAATACCAAGGCAAGAGAATGCAAAAACACATGAACAGTATTGTTGCAAGTAAGCGAGGCTAATTCCATAGACCAATCAGGTGGGCCATGTTGTTGTCCAGGCTTGGGGGAGATCAAGATTTGAAGAGCTCTTGCTAAACAAGGCCCATCCCACCTTGACAATGTTCAGTCCAAATCAGTCACCTTCTTCTCTGAATTTTCATTTATTGTTTTTAGTAAATGGGTGTGGACATGGGAAGCTAGACCCCCTACTCAAAACTGGGCCCATTTTCTGTCCCATATGTGGCTCAAAAAAGCCCTCCTTTGCAATCAACACCATTTTTCCTGATGCATCTGGACACTTTCAAGACTTTGTCACCACAAATATTCTCCTTTTCCTTTTGTATGGCAATATTTTGACAAGTGATGAATAAAACCACTTTTTAGTGGGGCGGGCAATATGGAAATGGTTTGAAATGCACTAGTCAATATTCCACCAAAGAAAAAAACACATTCTCCATCATCCATACCAAACTTGGACCAAGTCTTGCTAGATGGATCACCACTTCAATCTGAACTTCAGCACTGAGTCAGGTTCAACCGCCATGGGCTTGCTTTTTGCATGGCAAGCCCAGTTGATGCTCGGCGTAGATTCGCAGAGTCTGTGACCCGGTGTGGACCACAGGTTTTGTGGTCCTGAACTGACTTGTACCAACAGTCTCGGTACCATTAGCAGCTCAAACCAATGTAAATAGAATCTATTTGAATCAGCCTGGATCGGCTGATTTGAACCAAATTGGCACCTCACGGCTTCAATACAGGGGGCGATTAAGGGTCCTAAAATCGTATGATTTTCAATTGAATCAGCTGTATCGGCCTGAATTTAGCAAACGCAGTCTGAATCAGTTTTTCTCTTTTTGTGTGTGATAATTATGGTATTTGATCATTATTATATTGCTTAAGCATCAAACCCCATAAGTGATCATTCACTTGGTTTTTCTAATTTTTTAAATATTTTCTTGAATTTCCTATTTTCGTTATATTCGATGTTTTTTTTTTTTTTGCACTTTTAGACAAGAAAATCAAGTTTTAATTTCAAGTAGAACCAATTGAAAACGATTATGATTCGAGCTGATTTTTTGAATCTTTTTGAAAAATAATTCGGTTCAAAAACTGATTCAAACAACATAGGTTTAAACCTTAATCGTTCAAGCATTATTCTCTTTTTTTCACGAGGAACGAAGAAACCACCCCTGAATTAAGAGACATGGTTGCGCTGGACTATGCCTGTCAACATACGGTTGATTCTCCGATAGGTAAAACTGTAGCGCAACCCTCACTCCTAGAGAATTATTTTGCTTCGGCTATAATGCAAGGTGCTAACACTCACAGGATTTGAACCTAGACGGTTCACCCGTCTAGCGGCCTAGGCCCATCTCACTACACCAAATCCCTTTGGGGCCTTCAAGCATTGTTCTCTTATGAACTTAAAAAGGTTTAGCCTGAAAGGGTGTGGACACATTATAGAACTTTCTAGAAGTTTTTAAAACACATGGGTTGAAACCCTAGTCCTATGAAGCATTGCTCTTCTTAACTTAAAATGGTTTGGCCTGAAAAAGTCGGGGCATATGACAAAACTTTTCTCAACTCAGAGACAAGAAAATGAGCTGTAAAAAGTTGGTCAATGCATTTATCACGGGCTTATTTTTTCAATAAGCCAGTGTGGTGCGACGATTCTTCCTTACCGCCGCAAGCCTTTCAGTCGCTCACTTGCAACTAATTGATTACAGGCATAAAATGTTTTGCAAACCTGTGACGTAACAGACTGGACCAATCTAGCCAGCCTAACAACCAAAAATCACGTACCAACACATTTTCATGTATTGAATCATTTCATTGGCCCTGCACACTACCTCGTGCGTAGCTGCCTAGCGGAAGCTGATCAAGCGCATTTTCAAATGTAAATTTCATATAGTTCATGTCGCTTAGTGCATAGCCGTCCCATACTAGCTATCACTTTCAAAAAATGCACAAATTTGCCTTAGTCTTGTGTGCCATGGAGCGTATTACGACTCAATGTGCACGCTATAACAAAACCTCACCACTGAAGGAATAAGACCTTGCAGCCCCCAATTCGAAGACTAGTTGATGATTGAACACCATAGTGAAGAGCATCACCCAAACTTATTCGTCGACACCTAGGCATTCTCTCGCCTAGCTCCGAGTCACTATATTCGATTGGAATCACCTAATCTGATCCCTGAAAGAATTAGCCCTAACCCATACGCACTCCCGTGCGTTCAACCTTTATGCATAGGACTCCTACAAGCCGAGAGGTCCTTAACCAAATTCCCAAAAGCAACATTCTCTGATCCATTGGCACTGCTTAACCAAACAAATTTTTACATCTATGCCGCCACACAACGATGCGCTAATGATGATACTGTTGCCTATCGCGTGCCATGCTACCACAATATGTCATCGATCAAGCCAACACACACCGCGCGTTCCTACATTCAATGCATTTTTCACTCAGTAGAGTTTTGCACTGCAATTGTCCCATTCCGAAGGATCGGTTCAGGACATTCTCCTCCACCCAAACCATTGGCGTCCTCGACAATGTCGGTGTAAGTAAGAACATAGTCTTAATTGATATGCCAGTTTTCTTTTATACTTATCTTTGGTCTTCTTCTTTTCTTTGCCCTACTCAACGTGTTTTAGTTTCCATCTACTATTATCGTAACCTTTAACACGCCAAGTCGCATTCCTTAACGCGCCTCTGATCACTTATACAATAGTCTTCTGCTTTACCAACATCGAGCATTCTTTGCTCGAGGAACCCCAATGTAGTCCCATACACAAGGGGGTCATCCTCGCCCGCACGACAAACTTGTTGACTTCAAGCTCATGACTGGGGTGCCTTTCAACCACAGAAAAGGTAATTCCAAGCCCATCGTGGTTCTCACAAAAAATGACGACCACCAACGCATGTTGTAGGGATATTAACTCCCTTAAGCACCAACTTGTGGTTTTCCAACGATCCAAACTAGTCCTCAAGTGAAGGATGCTTACTTGCGTGTCACCCGATCATTCAAAGTGTCTTCTTGGGCACTCGTCTTCATAAGGGCACCTTGGGCCAACGTTGCAACTGCTTAGCGAAGGCTAATCAAACACATTTTTAAATATGAATTTCATATAGTTTATGCCGCTTAGTATATAATCACCCCATACTAGCTATCACTTCTGAAAATGGTATAAATTTGCCTTAGCCTTACGTGTCATGAAACGTATTGCGATTCCATGCGCATGTCACAGCAAAACCTCATCACTGAAAGAACAAGACCTTGCGGCCTTCAGTCTGAAGACCAATTGATGATTGAACATCATAACGAAGAACACCACCCAAACCCATTCGCCGATGCCTAAGCATTCTCTTGCCTAGCTCTGAGTCACCATACTCGGTTGAAATCGCTTAATGTAATCTTTAGTGGAATTAGCCCTAACCCTCATGCATCTCTGTGCGTCCATTGCTATGCGTGAGATTTCTATAAGTTAGAGGTCTTTAACCAAATCTTAAAAAATAACATCATGATCCACTAGCACTACTTAACCAAACGTCTTATATTTGTGCTATCACGTCTAACGATGATACCATTGCCTATTGCTTGCCATGCTAGCGCACACCACACGTTCGTACCCTAATGCATTTTTCACACTGCAACTATCCGGAAGGATCGGTCCCGGACAGCACTGATGAATAATTAAAATTAAAGACGGTCTCCCAACTACCAACTCTCATTAAAAAGCAGGGCAACTTCCCAGGGATTTCTGTGCAACGAATGACACGATCACAGAAACTGCAAGGATCCTGCTCTTGCGTGTACCTAACGTCTCATAGTTCGTTAATTCAGACCGCCTTTGCTTCTCCCGTTCCCTGCTCTACACTATCAAGAGCCTCTCCTTTTTTCTGGTACCTTGGTCAGTGCTTCACACCTCCACCCCCTTCCCCCACCACCAAACAGACTAGAACTATGCATTATTTTCCAGTAGCACATGAACAAATTCTGAACTTGGTGCAGTCTGAGAATAGAGGGTACCTCTTATGTTCCTGAAAATCCATTGAAGAAGTCTGTAAAATTCCATCCTAGGCTGGAAAATTTGATGGGTGTCAACTGTCAAGGTTTCCAGTAGCATAAGATAGAGTCATGAGATTAGTGACAATCTCGGAATGGAAAATCAGTTGGATAGTTTATAACTTTCCAATAGCACAAGATAAAGTCATGAGTTCAGTGGTAGTGGGGGCCATAGAGATAACCTTCTCTCTGTTACTGTCCTAGAATTCAATCCAAAGAAACCAGTAGTTGAGCACTAAAGATACAGAGATGAGCTCTAGTGATCAGTATGTCATAAACTCATTCACATGTCAGCTGTGCAAAGAGATCATGGAGGACCCCGTAGCCATATCCTGCGGCCACAGTTTCGAGAGGAGGGCTATCCTGCAATGGTTTGAGGGGGGAGAGGGGACTTGCCCAACGTGCAGGGAGCTGCTTTCTTCACTAGAACTGACACCAAATCTGTCTCTGAGGAACTCTATAGAGGGATGGAAAAGGAGAAGCATGGACTTGAAGATGGAGAGCGCCGCGGCGGACGTAGTATCAGGGGACCGTGACCTGATCAATGGAGCCTTGGATGATTTGCAGATTCTGATGGGGAAGCCTCTCTTCCGGGAAGAAGTTGCAGAAAGAGGGCTTGTTCCCCACATTGTGAAACTGCTAAAACCCACTGAGATCAATACAAAAGTGGCGCTGAGATGCCTCCGTCTTCTTGCTGCACATTCTGATGATATGAAGGTCATTTTCCTTCCTTTCTCTGAGTTTTTTTCTAGCAAATGATAAGCATCACAGTTCCACAAATTTGAGTTGATTTATTCTGTTATTGTGCCAGCTCTGCTTCATTTGCCAAACCATGTTATTCCCCTACATGCTTCCATGTACTACATGATAACCTGTTGCTACCAACTAGGAGTGAAGCACATAAAATTTGTAATCACCAATTCTGCTTCAGTTTGTCAAACCGTGTTATTCCCCGAAATGATAACCTGTTGCTACCAACTAGGAGTCAAGCACATAATATTTGCCAATTAGCAAAAAGTACCGCAATTTGATATATGGACATCTGCAGTTATAAAATGCATTAATGAGGTACTTGGGAATGAAGATCTTCAGTGCATTTGACACAATTGTTCACTTAAATTTTTTTCCAGGAAGAGATCGTTGAAGCGGGCGCTGTTCGGTACATTGTAAGGCAGTTCTTCAAAGGGAATGCAGACCCAGATGCACTGTTGGTCCTGTTGAAGCTTTCAGAAAATGAATTGATCTCAGAGAAGATAGGTAACACTAATGATTGCGTACCATCTTTGGTTTCCCTCCTCAACAATTTTGATTTGGAAATGTCCGAACTAGCCAGGAGGTTGCTACAGAAGCTATCTTACAATGTCCATTTTGTCATCAAAATGGCAGAAGCAGGATACTTTCAACCATTTATCGGTCTATTCCCACATGGTAATTGAGCATCACCTGTTTCTCTGCAACAAAAAAGCTTCTGGTTTTGGTAGTTATTGAGAACATACTTGCTGATTTTTTTTTTCAAATAGGATCTCCTGAAACCAAGGCCTTAATGGCAAGAGACCTGTTCAACATGCAGCTCACCGCAAAAAACATGAAGAATTTCAGGGACAAGTCATTCATTTCTGCTCTTGCGCGTATGCTTCTATCAAGCATCCCAGCCTGCAGAGTTGCGTCCTTAGATTGCATCAGGAAGCTGTCATCTTTTCCCAAGATGGCCAAAGCCTTACTTGATGATGATGTTTTGATACAAGCACTTCTAAACATTGTGTCCTTTGGTGGATTTGAGCACCAACACAACTTTACTGCTGCTGAGATCCTTACCTCCTTGATACAAGCCAGCAAGTCTTCAGATTTTGACACCAACTTGCAGCTGCAGGAACTGCAATCTGAGCACAATATCAGACTCTTCCTCACTCAGGCTGCTGCAACCTCTTCTAATAACATCAGAAAGAATGTCCAGTTCCTCAACCTTTTGTTTGCTCTTGCTGAGAAATCAGCCAATGCATGCCATCAGCTCCAAACTGATCCAGCCATGCTTGCTGAAGTCTTTGATCTCCTTAACTTTCCTCAGGGATACGACCTCAATCAAACAGCTCTGAAGCTCATCCTCTGGATCACACAACACAATGCTTGTGGAATTGGCCTCCACCCTGATGCCAAAGCATCCGCATTTCGGGCCTTGGTAAACATCATGATGAGTTCACGAGATTATTGCGAGCGAGCTGCCGCAGCTGGAATTGTCAGCCAGCTTCCCCATGAAGACACTGATATTGATCAGATCCTCCATGACTCCAATGCTCTAAAAACCATCCATCGGGTGATCTGTGCACAAGATATGCATTTGAATGTCAGCACACCAGCTGCAGAGTCTGGTGGGAAGCTCTTGGAGAATGCACTGGGAATTCTGATGAGATATACTGATCCCACAAAACTGGATCTGCAGAAGCAACTCAGTCAGGTGGAGATATACCCCCAGCTTGTTCATATCCTCTCTACTGGGAGTTCCGTGGCTAAGGAGCGGACAGCTGTTTTGCTGACTAAGCTATCACAGTTATTGATTTTCTCGGAGCCTGCCACACCAGAACGAGCAATCCGAATTCCTTTCAGGCTGTCAGGAATACTCAGTAATGCAGCTTCGTGCTGCTTCCTAGCTGGTAATGATAGGCAGTTCCTTTGCTCTGTGCATGGTGGTGCCTGCTCACCTAGCAAGTCATTCTGTCTTGTCAAGGTTAATGCAGTAGGCCCGCTGGTGCGAACTCTGAGTGAGAAAAGATCAGAGACTGCAGAGGCTGCACTGCTAGCATTAGATAGCCTTCTTCATGGTGATACTGTTTCCCTGGGAGCAGCTGCTATTGCTGAGTGCCATGGTGTACCTGCTATCCTTGATGTACTGGAGAAAGGGAGTGTTCCAGCCAAGGAAAAGGCCCTTGATGTCGTCAACAAGATTTTCACACACTCAGCGACCCCACAGGCGCAATCTCAGAGGTTTCAGACAATCCTAATCCAGTTGCTCCAGGACAATGACCTCAAGAGAAAGGCTGCAATGGTGCTCAGTCAGATAGGCATCATCCCAGAGGAATCTTCGTACTTTTAGAATGTTACTAAAAGTTCTTCACAAAGAGGTTCAAGTCCGTTGTTTGAAAATACTTGTTGCTCATGAAAGAACTAATTCTTATCGTTTGAATATCTGTAGACTGTGTAGGCCATACCTCACATATTACAGAAACTTAACCAAAGAAACTGTACACCCTACAACATCATGCCTTGCTCTCAGCTTCCATGATAAAGAGCAGCCTAAATCTGCTAGCTGAGGAGAAAATACCAGAGGATCTCTATTACAAATCAAGAATACAAAGGTGTATAATATGCACATGTAGAGAGAGAGAGAGAGAGAGAGAGAGAGAGAAAGAGAGAGAGAGAGAGAGAGAGAGAGAGAGAGAGAGAGAGAGAATCATTCTTAAGCAGTATGCACTGAAGATTCCGTTTTCAAGAGTGAAGCATTTCCAAAATCAAGTTCAGCATGTCAAATGACACTCCCAGCCAACAGAATGTGGAAAGAATGAAGAGAACATATGTAGACAACCCAATGATTCAGATCCCATTGTCAAAGGTAAAGCAGTTCAAAGGACAGGTTCAGCATGTGAACTGGCACTCCCAACCCAAAATGGGGAAGAATGGAGATAAAAGACATCAGACAACGTGATGACTCATGCAACATAAGGATGTGTCCGTTTACATGATGTAAAAAGAATCATGGACAGCGATACACTATACTTCTTGACTGCTGACATGCTGTTCTTGAACATTTCATTAGCAAATTGGGGAGGCATAACTGCTGATATATTGCATTCTGGCAAGAAGCCAACACTAACTAATTTTTTTGTTCCATACGAGTATCATTGCCATCTTATGCATTTATTTATTATTTTCACCACATTTGTATATTACTTCCATCCGTGGAAATCTGTTGTTGTATGCCTTGTGCAGCATGTTTCATTGTTGTGTCTGGGAGACCTCTGATCCTTTGTGACAGCATCTTATTTCTAAAAGGTTACCAGAAGAAATGTTTTGACTTTCAAAATAATGTACTAAATAATGCCCGTAGAAAATTTTATACTGTTTATCTAGCCATTTAATCAGGTTGTCAGGACTTGCAGTATCATTGTTGCAGTGCGTTATCTGACCAATAAGTTGATTTCTCTTTAAGTTCCTTCCACGTGGTCTTGTTTTGTATATGAAATATTAAATGTTTTTCTTACATAAGTCTCATAACAATTACTTACACATTCAGAAGGTACAAGGGATCTAAGATTCTGTGTTCTTTGCTTTCCTTTAACTTCCACGACTTCCACATGTTTATCTTTTCATATTACCGTATTACCTTCTCCTGGACTGTCTGAATTATAATTTCTGAACGGTTGTGTATTCAAGACATGTTGGTACAGAATCCAGTTTTATAAGAGCAAATTTGATATTCTTTGGTGGCTTATAGCCTGTATACACTATACAGACAACATGGCCTCTATTGAGAAAATTAAGTTTGAGGCTATGTCACCTGGGTACGGGTACAGGTACCTACAACATGGTAATTCCAAAAAATGTGGGTACAGGGACACGGCTATATATATATATATATATCACATAATTACAAAATAAATTCAAAATAAACTAAATATAATTTAAATATATAGGCTATATCTAAAATATATATTATATACTAAAAATATGAAGTTATAAACTGAAAATATAATTATAAATTATAAATTGAATACAAACTTGTATGTACAGGGGGTAAAATGGCATGTTCGGGTGTCGACGCTTGTCAACACATTCACGGAGGGCAAAATGGAGTGTCCGGGTACCATAGGTTTGAGGTAGTTTTTTGTTTCCTCTACATGATCCATCAAATCCACCATGCATTTCATAAAATGCATTGGAGGATACTCGATTTCATGCTTGCACATAGAAATATGTTTTTTTTTCAAAACCAAAATAGGGGTTGTAGAAAATTCTCACCTCTATCGGATTTCCAGCAACAAGGAGAGGAGAAAACGCCGACTCTCTTGCTTGGAGTGTAGGGGGAAGTTCCAAAATTCAACACCCACCCCTACACAAAGGCAAAGAGGGAGAGGTCGGTCCTCACAAGGCTCCCATGATTCTTTTCTTTTCTTTTGAGAGAGAGAAGAAAAGAGAGAGAGGTCGAGAAAATGAGCTCTCTCTCTCCTTTAAGTTTAAATAGGTAAGGTTTTCTAAATGAATGGCTAGGATTAAAAGTTGAAAATCAAGGGCTTAGAAGGGGTTTCACACCCTTCTAGGCGGTGGCGTAGTTGAAATTCCCATGCATTGCCGTCCACTAGCTCCATGCACGCCCCTCTTTTTGAATTTTTTTAACATGCTTTAAAAAATATCACTCCCAAAGGCCCTACACGCCCTCTAGGGTTTGTAATTATTTCAAAAATGCCATAGGGCTGTTGTCCCCTATGGCCAATGAGCATCCTTAATTCATCTCTCTCTCTCTTTTTTAAACCATAAAAATTACCACTCGGCCACCGCCCAGCTGGCCCAGTTCACACCCAACTAGGGTTTGAAAATATTCCCAAACTACCCCACATGCCCCCTATGAGTGAAAACATTTTATTTAATTTGTTTTATTAAAAATTATACTTAGGGCTTTTGGAAATATTTTTTCTAAACTCTTGGTAAAAACCTAAATATTTTCTTAGAATATTTTTCAGTGGTGATTCAATTCAAATGTTTCTATGCATTTTTTTAATAAAAACTTAAGAGTTTGGCATAATATCATTACGATGTGTGTGTGTGTGTCTATATATATATATATATATATATATATATATATATATATATATATATATATATATGCATAGATAATTATATTTTGAAATTCCATTATGTATTGAATTTTTTTTCTCAGAAATTTCGTGGGTCTTACATTTGAACCCCATATTTTTTCATAACCTTTGAGACACTTTTAGCATCACCCCCACATATAAGTCCTTGCATAATTGTTAGACATCAACACATGCCCCCCACAATACTTAGGCTCCAATTCAATAATTTGCTTAGCAATGGATTCTGCTAGTTCTACATTCCCACTGTTGTTGCATGCAAAGAGAAGAGATCTCCAAATAACATCAGATTTGATAGGCATTGTCCTTACAAAGTTTCCAGCCTCTACTACGAGTTTTGCATGGCCAAAAAGATTCACCATACAACCATAGTGTTCAATTTGTGGGACTAGCTTATAAAACTCAGACATACGATTAAATTAGTAGAATCCTTGATCCACAAAACCGCCATGACTGCAAGCAGATAGAATACCAACAAATGTGAACTCATTTGGTTTTACTGCCTCAAGCTCCATCTCTGGAAACAATGCAAGGGCCTAAGTGAAAAACCCATTGATCACAAGCCCAAAAATAATTACCGTCCACGAGAACACATCTCTTTAATTCATCTCGCAAAACAATCATAGTGCCCAGTCTATACTTCCACACTTTGTATACATATCCATGAGCGCATTCTTCACATTCACTTTCATCACATTGGTATTTCTATTGCAATAGGCATGAACCCACTTCCCCTGATCAAGAGCGCCCGAATAAGCGCAAGCTAAAAGAACACCGATGACTGTCGCAGAATCCAACTTCACTCCTCTCATCTGCATCTCTTTAAATAACCAAATAGCCTGCTTGAAATCCCAATATTGCACACATAGGCTGAGATTATAGAGGTCCAGCAAACCACCCAAATGAACATCAATCTTCAACCTAGCTTCCTCTATCAAAGAATAAACCTTTCTGCCTAATTCAAGCTCCCCAAGGTGAGAACATGTAGTCAAAACACACATTATGGTGCACTGATCAGGCTTCACTCCATGAAAACTTGTCTCCCCAAAAATCCCCAACGCCTCCTCGAATTTCTCATTCTTCACATACCCATCAATCATGTTGTTCCAAGAAAATGTTAAGGTAAATAGTAACTCTCAGCAATTACTCGGTCCTCAGAATCTGCCAGACACAAAATCCCATGAGGTAAAATCTATCCACTCAGCAGTTGAAGATTCTCCACCCTCTAAAATCAGCAAATACAGTTTTGATTTGGTTGACAACTGTTGAAGGTAACATATTACTTTCTCAATGTAATCCTATGAAACTACTATAACGACCTTCTTAAAATCGTGTACACGACTGAGTGTAAATCCTAGCCAAATCTTTTGTAACAAATGATATGTTTATTTTTCAATATATTTCCTCACAACTCATGGTGTACTAGTGAGCGTGTGGAGGTTTTCATTTCTATTCTATGATTTACATGGTATTAGAGTCGATTACTCTAATAAGCAAATCAATGGCGTCTAACATGGCAAACATGTCAGCCTCAATGGTACCCACTGCATCACCAACTTAGTGAAATGTGGTGGCAAGTCTAGTCTCGATTAAACTGAATCGAGAAAACTATCTTCTCTGGCATTTGTAGCTGAAGTCTATCATAGTGAGTCAAGACCTCTTAGGTTTTGTTGATGGGTCGACTCCTTAACCCACCAAAATTGTTGCCGACAAAGAAGGGAGGCAAGTAGTCAATCCTGACTATCACATTTGGTGCAAATTCGATCAGTTGGCTCTGAGCTGGATCAAAGCAACAGTCTCTGAAGCAATTTTTAGGCATATAATAAGAACTAAGACCGCTTGTGATGGTTGAACAACACTGAAGAAAGCCTATGGTTCACAGTCACCATTGTAAATCATAATATTGAAGAAAGAGCTAACTTTTATCAAGAAGACATCAATTGACATATTAACATATCTCAACAAAATCAAATTCCTATATGATTCTTTGGCTGCCTCATGTCATCCTATCGATGACACAGATCTTAATAAGATAACTCTCAATGGGCTGCCCATCGAGTATGACAGCTTTGTAACATCCGTTACAACCGGTTTCATTGCTCATGACTTTGTGGATCTATATGATCTTCTCATAAATCAAGAAAAGTGAGTGCTCTTGTTGCACTTGAAACCATCAGAAGTTCAAGAATCCATCCAGACCACATTCACTACCTCTCATGGTAGGGGCCAAGGGTGCAACTTTTACAAAGGTCGTTATAAACAAGGGGACAATGGCGCAACTCCCCCTCCAACAACTTCAATAAAGGTAACTCAAGTCTGCGAGTACCTATGATCTGTCGATATTGCGGCAAGAGTGTTCACATTGCAAAAAATTGTTAGGACATCCCAAAGGCATTCTAGGCTATATCCATGTAATAGAGTGGGGATGACTATTGGTACTCTGACACGGGTGCTATCAATCATTTGACAATGAATGAGCAATATTTTTCCAATAAATTCTCATATCAAGGAAGTGATTCCATCATGATAGAAAGCGGTAAGACTCTACCTAATTCTCATGCATGAGACATGGTTCCTTCATCTAGAAGCTCTCAGTTTTCACTAAAGAATGTTATTCATGTTCCCACCATCACAAAGAACTTATTATCTGTTGGTTAATTTACTAAGAATAATGAATGTGTTTTTGAATTTAACTAGTCTCACTTTATTGTTAAGGATCGTCAGACAAACAAGATTCGGCTTCAAGGACCGAAAATTAGTGCATGCCTCTATCCAATTAAAGCAACCAGTGGCTCTTCATTGATGGTAGCATATGCAAAAAAACAAGGCTCTTTTGACATGTGGCACCAACGACTTGGACATGACAACAAGACATTTTTGTCATTTTTTAGTTCTAGCAATGTTATTTCACTTGATAAAAGTAGACAAATAAGTACCTGTGTTGATTGTTTAATTGGAAAGGCTCATAAAGAACCCCAATCCAACATTTCACAACATCTAGAACTCTTGCATGTAGATGTCTGGGGCCCAGTGCCTGTGGATTCTTGGGAAAGCTTCATATATTATTTCCTATTAGTTGATGATTACTCAAGGTTTTGTTGGTTATTTTCTATGAAAAATAAATCGCAAGTGTTTGATTGCTTCAAAAATTTCAAGTCTATTATTGAAAATCAAGTTGGTTTTGCTATTAAATCCTTTCAGTTTGACAATGGTGAAAAATTTACAAGTCTTGAGTTTAAAAGTTATCTTCAAAATCATGGCATCTTTCATCGCTTCTCGTGTTCACATATGCCCAAACAGAATGGCCTTATCAAATGCAAGCACATACATATTGTTGAAACTGGTCTTAGCATGATCAGTGGTATAAGTTTACCTCATGTTAATTGGTTGATGCATTCTGAACAACCACCTACATTATCAACTGACTGCCAACTCTAGTCCTAAGACGTCGTATATCGTATGAACTTCTTTTTCACTGCAAGCCTGACTATACTCACCTACGAGTGTTTGGATGTCTTTGCTATCCCTTGCTCACGCCCTACAACAAGTCAAAATTTTAACCTAAAATTTTACCTTGTCTCTTCCTTGATTATACGTCCTATCATAAAGGTTATCTTTGTTTTCTCTTACATATATATCTAGTCATGTCTATTTTAATGAGTTGTTCTCCCATAATCCTCATGTCCAACCGACCCCGTCACGCCTATCATCGTCAGACATAGCTCAATGGGGTATTTTCCTTTCAGCTACACCCGGTATCCCATCATCGTCTAAACCATCTCCTCTACAGCCTTCACCTAACCAACCTAGTGTGCCTCCTCACTCAGAGAGTCAGTCACCCGAGTTTGTCATTGTCTCCTCTAATCCCCCATCGTTGTTGTCAATATTTCTTTTGACACACTCTCTCATCTAAGTCCCTCTTCTCCCATTTTTGTTGCTCCACCTGTTTCCAATGAGTCTTCCGCCCCTCTCACTCTATCGTCCTCTCTAGCCCCATATCACCTATTATGTCGACTGAACCCTTAGTAACACCCGAATCATTCCCATCCAATCCAGCTCCATCTCAGTCTCCCATTGCATCTTCAGTTCCTACACCTAGTTCGAGCATTCGTCTTTCTGATCATACTCATCCCATGGTCACCCGGTTCATGACCAGCTCTTTAAAGCAAAAAAATGTTCACAGACTCTCTCTATCTCATTGTGTTTATCGGGCTTCATGTCTCACTTCTTGAACCCAAACCTTCCACCTTCAAATAGGCATCTCAACTCTCCCAATGGCAACACGTTATGATAGCTGAATATGATGCTTTTATTTGCAATCGTACTTGGCACTTAGTTTCACCGCAATCTCATTTCAATGTTGTTGGTTGCAAATGAGTTTATCGAATCAAACGACACTCTGATGGCACCATTGCTCGCTATAAAGCATGTCTCATGGCAAAGGCTTTCATAAGGAGGAAGGCATCGATTTTTTTGCAACTTTCAGTCTAGTTATTAAGCCAACTACTATTTGGGTTATCCTCTCGTTGTCTCCTTTAAATAAGTTATGCACCAACTTGATTTCAACAATGCTTTTCTAAACAGATATCTTGATGAAGATGTGTACATGAGCCAGCCATCAGGGTTCGAAGATATCAAGTTTCTCAATTATGTATACAAACTAGACCGTGCTATATATGAACTAAAGCAAGCCCTCGGGGCGTGGTACTAATGCTTGAGCATGTACTTGATTTCTCATGCATTTGTCATATCGCAGTCTGATGCCTCACTTTTCATTTTTAAAAATCATAGTCTTCTCATCTCTTTACTGGTCTATATAGACGATCTCATCATCATAGGAAACTCTTCTGAGGCCATCACACACATCGTTACCAAACTTGGTTCTACCTTTTCAGTCAAAGAACTTGGGAGGTTAAATTATTTTTTGGGTATTGAGGTCGATTATATTAACAATGTTTTGCATCTGTCTCAACGCCTCTACATCCTCAATCTTCTAAAGAAAGCAACTATGGTTGACACCAAGCCAATTGCCACTCCCATGAGTACATTGCTCAAGCTCACCAAGACCGACACTGCTCCCTTTTGGAATACAACGTTGTATCACAATATTGTTAGAAGACTTCAATACCTATCTCTCACTCGCCCGGATATTGTGTTCATCGTTAACAAAGTTTGTTAGTATATGCATCAGCCCCATAAAGCCCATCAGTTTGACATTAAACACATTCTTCGCTACCTGAAGGACACTATTGAGTATGGTCTACTTCTATGCCCATCTTTTTTTATTTATTGCAGTGCTTTATCCGATGCAGATTGAGCAGGGTGCTCAGATGATTGCAAATTCACAGAGGGGTTCATTGTTTTTCTAAGCAATAACTTCATCTCTTGATTCTCTTGCAAACAATGCACAATTGCCCGATCTAGAACCGAAGTTGAGTATAAGTCATTAGCATGTGTTGCCTTTGATCTGTTGTGGTTAAAGTCTTTACTCACAAAACTTGGCGTTCACTTGTACACACTGCCTGTTCTTTGGTGTGATAATATTGAGGCAATATTCTTAGTGGCCAATCCCATTTTTCATGCTCACACGAAGCGAGTAGAGATCGATTTTCACTTTGCTCGGGATCACGTACACATCGACAATCTCTAAATTCAGTTTATTTCCTCTGATGATCAGCTTGATCAGCCTACTGTCAAGTTTCATGAATTACGGAACAAGCTCAACATGCATGCCCCCCTCGCTGAGCTTGCAAGGGCATGTTAAGGTAAATAGTAACTCTCAACAATTACTCGATCCTTAGAATCTACTAGACACAAAATTCCACAGGGTGAAATCTATCCACTCAGCAGTTGAAGATTCTCCACCCTCTAAAATCGGCAAATACAGTTTTGATTTGGTTGACAGTTGCTGAATGTAACATATAATTTCCTCAATGTAATCCTGTGAAACTACTGTAACAACCTTATTAAAATCGTGTACACGACTGGGTGTAAATCCAAGTCAAATCTTCTGTAACAAATGATATGTTTATTCTTCAATATATTTCCTCACAACTCACGGTGTACTAGTGAGTGTGTGAAGGTTTTCATTTCTATACTCTAATTTACAGAAACCACATCCTCGATCAAACCCGCCAAACCCCATTGAACACCCACCAAGCCATTTTCAGTCTACCAAACACAACATACATGTGAATGAAAGAATTCTACACGAAAATGTCAGATTCAAACCCCAAATTGATACTTTCGGCCTGCAATTCCCCACCTTTGCATGGCACCGAGGTGCAAACGCATGCTTTGGCCTCGAGCGGGAACGAGAAGTGGTCGAGGCGGGGGCCGCTGCAGTAGAGCATCTGGTTGTAGAGGAGGAGGGCATCTAAAGGCATCAGGCCAGTGATGTAGGCTTTGAGCATGGTGTTGTAGGCGAAGAGGTCAGGGTTTGGGATCTGAAGAAAGATTAGGCGGGCGAGGGAGAGGTCTAGGTGGGTAGTGGAGGCGAGGGAGACGATGAGGTGGATCAAGGCGAAGGGGTTGTGGGCGAGGGCGCCGATGGTGATGCAAGTGAGGATCTAGTTCAATTGACGGGGTGCTCGTTGGTGCATCATTGCAGAAAAGAGAGTAGGGTGTGGGCCTTCTGTGCTGGTTTTGGGCTTGGCTCCCATGAGAGGGTCACTAATGGCCTAAGCTTTGGGGTTGCAAAAATGATGGGAAGGCGAAGGTGCATCAAAATCAATGGCCCGATTGGTGAGCCCGGTTAGAACTAGGGATGGCAGTGGACCTAGGGAAACATGCCTTGCCCTGTTTGGATCGAGGATGGAGGACATGAAATAGGAATTAAGGGGGATGGAGGTTAATGTAGGAGGGATGGACTTATGTGTTTCCCTCCCCGCTCTGAATAATTAAAGCACTCTTCGACAGTTCAACCTCCTTCTTTGAGGATGGCAGTGGATCAGAGGAAGACAGGGTCCCGTCTTGCCTCATCCCGTTTGGATCAGAGATAGAGGACATGAAATAAAGATTGAGGTAGGGATGGAGGTTAAAATCAAAACCCATGCAAGAATGAATGCGAGGATGGAGGCCAGAATTTTGAGATGGGGCGAGGGTGGCGACCTTGTTCCCCATATTCACCTGGGTCCATTGTCATCCCTAGTTTGAATCATGATTCAATAATACAAAAAATTGGTGATATTGTTTTTTGAGGAGAACGTTACCACATGATTGTAAATCGGTTTCATTTGATGCAAGTCATTTCGATCGAATCCGACCCCACAAATGTGATATGTCATTTGTTTAAAAAAGATCAACATTTAAATCCTATTTATGTTCCAATTTTTTTTGTTCATCTTCATCTATCGCTTTTTCTTTTTTACTTCAGCATTTTATTTACCTTCTCTACCCCTTTCTTTAAAGTCCTCACTTGATGATGAATGAGACTTATTTTAAACATTCAATAAAGAATTTGACTTTTTGGTTTCTCCCTCACTTTCACTATAAAAATAATTCATATTAGAGTTTGTAGACATAATAAGAAGATATTTCATAAAAAAATACATCCTTTGAAGTAGTTCACTTTTTAATTTGAGGATTAAATAACCTTCAACCTTTGCTTTGAGAATCATACCCGACAAACACACATTTTATAGCATTTTTATCCAACTTCTTTCTATTGTCATCTGGTATATGAACATAACATGTAGATCTAAACACTTTAAATTGAGAAATTGAAGGCTTAATTTTACACATTACTTTATAAGGAGATTTTATAAATATGCTACTTGATGGAAGTAGATTCACAAGATAGCATGAACAATTCATGACTTTCACCCATAGTTTTTTAGTTAATTTTTTTGCATAAACCCAACTTCTAATTTCACACAAAGTTCTTAACTTGTACTCAACTACATTGTTTTATTGTGGTGAGTGAGCACAAGTAAATTGCCTCTTTTTATGGTTATGCGAGCAATACTCAAGAAACTCATTCAACACATACTCTACCTTATTATCCATTCATAAAAACCTTATTTTCTATGAAGTTCTTCTTCAACCATGTACTTGAAAAGCTTGAATTCGACAACACTTTGGATTTTTCTTTTAAAAAATGCACTCAAGTGAACCTTGAGAAATTGTCAACAAGAACAAACATATACTTGCACCCTGAATAGCTAGGCACTTGACATGGTCCTAGCACCTCTGAATCAACTTCAATGGTCTATTGCTTCTAATAAAAGACTCTTGAAATGAGAGTCAATGAGATTTCTCATATTTGCATTTTTTACATATACCATTAACATCAAAATTCACCGATGTAGAAAGCTCTATTAATATTTTTTTTTAAACAATCACCAAAACCCACATGACCTAGCCTAATATGCCATAGACTAGTATTATCAATTTTCTTGTCTTATTTACATGAGCATCATTTGCCAAAAGAACATAAATAGATTTCACCTTTTTTCCTTGAAATATAACATTCAGATCAAAATATTTAACAATCTCTAAGACTTTCACATCATTTGGGCCAAAGAAAACATACTTTACCGATTCTAAAATTTGAGAAACCAATACCAAATACTTAGTCATTTCGGGAACATGATAGGCATTCTTGAGAAGCATACATTTCTTTTCATCGGCTTGAATTTTAACCATGCCTTCATTCTCCACCGAATGCATTGTATTGTTCGCCGTAATGATGACATCATTTCCTTCGTGATTGTTAAGCTCTGATGACTTTGATTTGTCTCTAGTTAGATGATGAGAGCAACCAAAATCTATGATCCAATCATTCTTGTAAATCAATTAAAATAATAGCATGTCCATTAGTTCTTATGGATTATGATACAAGGACATGTCCCACTCATTTATTTCATTTTTACTTGTTATTGAATTACTTTATTTCAATTTAACTCTACAATCATGCCTTATATCATCAATTTTATCGCATCGAAAATATTTCCCTTTTGGTGGCTCGTGATTGAAATTTTTATTAATTTTCTTTTCTTATTTATTTTGGGAAAGTTCTTTCCTTTTCAAGATGGAGAATATCCATTTTTTTTAATTTTAGAAAGCAATGCATCTTTCTTCTTGTCATGTATAGATGGGTTAACTATTTATTTTACCAAAGCCTTTTGATCTAATAAAATATTTTTCAATTGAACGAGAGTTAAAAAATTAGTCCACCATTGTAGATAAGCAACAAATGACAAATATTTACTCTTGAGGCCACAAAGAATCTGCCTACGCATTCAAGTCTCACCAATAATCTCATTAGGATCAAGACTTAATTTTATGGCATATATTCACTTTCAAAAAGAAAGAAGGCACACTCATGTTACCTTTCTTCAAGTTTGCCAATTAATTTTCTAAGAATTCAATGAATGTTTCATTTTTTTTGTTTGAAAAAAAGGCTTTCAAGAGCATCCCATAAATTTTTCAGGTTTTCAAGTTTTTTGATGTGACCAACAAGCTCTTTTGAAATAGAGGCACTAAGGCGAACAAGGTTTTCCATATTGAATCTTTCATTTTCTCCTTGCTTCGGTATTTGTTTGATTGTCTTTTGGTATAATGGTTTCACTTTCACCAATAACCTCACATACATTTATACCTTAGAGGTATACCTTCATACATAGTCTCCAATATTGGTAATTGGAGTTGATAAGCTTTTAGACTCTAAACTTGTCTCCACAAAAAGACTTCATGATAGACCAAGAGTATACCTAGTTTATGCAAAAAAATGTCAAAAACACTTTCATTCACTGTAGCTCTCATAACATATAGGAAAAAACTTAACCTTTAATCAAGAAGAAAAAACCCAACTCAAGAGAGAAAATCCATAAAAACAAGAGAAAAAAATTGCTAATAATTTACTTGTTCACAGAAAAAGTACAAGTCACACACACATGTGCATGCGTGCATGCACACACACACATATATCTATCTATCTATCTATCTATCTATCTATATATATATATATATATATATATATATATATATATATATATATATATATATATATATATATATATATATATATATATATATATATATAAGCACTAAGACCCTTTTGTACACACTTCTAACATAATTTCAAAATGACATTTGATGTTCTTTTCGCACACCCCCAATGTAAGTTAAAAAAATCTATTTTAAATCACTTACTAGTTACTAACTAATGCATAAGACTTTCCCTACCAACTTTCCACATGCACCTCTACATGACCTTTAGCATGCCCCGTAACATTCATTAATGGTTAAATAAACTGGCATGCCATGCTACCCACATAATTATTTAAATACCAACTTTGCTCATAAAATCTCTACACAAAACAAACCAAAATGCCCAAAATACATAACAATATGATAAAATTGATCTTTGACTAAGACCCTAGCACACACTAAAATTAAACAGTTTTTCCTAGTTATCTACAAAAAAAAAAGTAATGACATGAGTTATTTGCTTATCCTAAGTAAAAGTCCGAGCCTCTGAGGGGTATTTGAAAAAAGAGGAAAGCTTTATAAATATATTATTTAGGACTAACACTTTGGTGGTCGTCTAAAAGATTTACTCTTTTGGAAAAGGGGATCGGATCCACCTAAGCTTGGCCCTTGTCTTGGCTTGGATCGGGTCTAAAGTTTAAACCCCATTCAGCCTGTCCAAAAAGACCTGGTTAGGCTATTTGTACAAACTAGGAACCTGGTAACACTCCGTTATTAATATACCTCTTTAAGTTTGTCCTTCAAGTGCGCATCACGTTAATTACTCACCGTTCACGGTCGGCGGCATCATGTGGCACATGCAGGCTGTGGGTCAGATATGACCCGATTCATATCCATACTGAAACTGAAAAGGCTCCTGTTGGGCCATGTGATATAGGTCTGTCTGATTAGCCAATCGGGTCGGAATCCTATGATCTATGTGCTATACGGGTCCAAGAGAGTATCTATTACTTGTGTTGTTTTTATTGCAAAAGATTTAACTGGGTTTGAGTTGTGAGTTTAACCTATAAGGTCCGGGTATGGTGACAAATAAGAATATCCAATTAAGACCGGATCCGGACCTGAAAGTCCGATTAATACATGAACCTGGGTATAGTTTGTGAAATTTTATACTAGACCCGGGCCAACCTGAGTTCGGATTAAGACCCGTAATTTTTCAATGTAAAAATGATAAAAAATATTATTTTATCAGGTATGATCCGGGTCTGGTTCATGTAGTTATTATCGGGTCCGAGTATGGTTTTTCTTATAGTAAACCCGATTATACTCGGGTTTGGACCCGATATCATACCCAAAACTCTGATCTAAGTCTGGGTTTACCTGGATCCGAACCAAACCCAACCCAACCCAACCCGTTGACAGTCCTAGACAGTCAGCCTAAAGTCAGACCAGTGTCGGACCCACGTTTGTTTGGCGCAAAGTCTGACATGTTGACAGCGATTGGCACATGAGAGCATAACCAGCAAGTGAAACCGTGGTGATAGAGCCCACAGACATAAATATCGTTTACTTTATGAAAATATGACGATATTTTTGGAGCCCCATGTTTTTTTTTAAAGGCGAGAAGCAGGGTTTAGCGGACCCCTACCAGTTATACAACTATACCATTGTATTTTGAACCTGCAACGTCCCAACACAAAGGTGATGTGCACTAGCTGCTTCTACCAGACAAACAGAGCCCCCATGTTATACAAAAAGAAAAAAACAACATTTTCCTAATATCAACAGTTTTGAAAATATTGCATTTTAACCGGACATTAGCAAAATGAAAACACAATATTTTTTTTTTAGTAGAAAGGCAAAAAATCAAAACTCCTTTTACCTGGTACGTTGTACTATTTATATTTGTATTTTATTTATTTTTACAAACTGATATTTTTGAGATTTTTTAAAGGAAAAAGCATCATTTTTTTAAATATCATGAGATTCTCTTTGCCGATATGTTTCCTGAAAACCAGATTTGTGAGGAACAGTATGGCACAAATTTTGTGTAATACGAGTAACTACATCTACTCTCATCGGGATCGGGTAAACGATGTAAGTGGTTTGAATTGGTGTTAGACCCAGCCAATACCAGATCCGATGTTGGTTAAATATTATTCAGACTGGATGATCAGAAGCTCATTCCAAATTGGATTTGTTTTATATATAAAACCGATTGGGACATCTATCAAATATAGATATCTTCTAGATTCGGTGGCATGGGATTATAATCAAATAGGGTTTTGGCTTATCAAATCCTACTGTATGGAGTCAGATTCGGTTGGATATCAGATAAAAATCCGATATGTTGTTGACATTCCTAACCGGGCTTCCGATCTGCTCTCCATGTTTAGACAACCCGTAACAAAATCCGAATCCAAGGGATCCAAATTCACGGCATGATTTTCGGGTCTTAAAAAGGTTCCTCTCCGGATCCAGTCCCTGAACAAACGGGAAAAAAGAAAGACAAGGTTTTAATGATTAGTGCGCCCACACACCTTTTGGAGACCGCGAACGCCTTACAACTAAAGCGCGCAGGAGAATGGCTGCAGCCGCGCCGCTCTCTACCCCAACGTCTACCGCTCGCCCTCCTCACCCACGCCGGCGCCGCTGCTGCAGGGAGGATGAGCTTCGAGGATCTCGAGAGGGAGAGGCCGTCGGGAATCCGGAGGGACGCCGGAGAGGCGTCCCGGAACGCCAGCCAGGCCGTCGCCGCCGGGATATTCCAGATCAACACCGCCGTTTCCTCCTTCAAGCACCTCATCGACGCCGTCGGCACCGCCCGAGACACCCCCGATCACCGCCACAAGCTGTACGGCCGAAGCCCGCTCCAACTCTCTCTGTGTGAGGCGTCTCGTTCATTCTTTCTCTGTTTGTGCAGGCGCGACGCTCGGCAGAGGATCGGGCAATTGGTGAAGGATACGTCGGCAAAACTCAAGGCTTTGACGGACGACGATCACCGCGCGGATGCTAGTGTGAGTTTTCCTCTCGTATTTGAGATGGGTCTTCTTGTTTGAGCTACCGATTCAGTCTCCTGTTTTTTTCTTTTCCTTCTTGTTCTTAGTTTTGTGCTGCGATTGATATGAATCGTCCCTTCTTTCTTGTGTAGGAACAATCGATGTCATTCTTTTTTCTTTTTCCCTTAAGTTCTTTTTCGTTTTCTTTTTTTGCTTGTGTTTTTATGTGAGCAAACACTACTTTGACAGCGAAAGATTGTGCAGAACTGATGCTTGAAGGATGTTCAGTTTGTTCTTTAATTTCAAACAATGTCTTTAGACTTTTGAAAAGTGCGAAATCACCACTGGTGAATTTATCGACCTTAGTTCGAGATTGGTGTTTTTGCTTATTGTACTTGGTCTTGGTGAGCTTGATTTCTTCGTTCAACTTGGTGCGTTTTAAAGCATGTTCGTGGTTTCCAAAAGGGACCGCTGGGAAAGGTGTTCATCAAATTACAGGGTGTTGCTGATGGCCCCAATTAAGTTGTGATAAAAACAATTTCTAACATGTCCCTGTTTTCCGGATAGTAGCAATTGTGATTTCTGGGAGATTTTGTAAATTGCAAACATTATCACTAAGCAAGCTCAGTACCAAGTCTAAGGAAAAGGGAGAGAATCGCATCGCCCCCGTGTGTTCTGGGAAAACATCTCATTTTCTTTGTCTTCTCTTCAAGGAGCATGGTGCATCCAAACACTCACTTAAGGTCAGAGATGTGAGAGGTGGCAGTCACGTCTCTCGTGCTTGCTGAGCACATAGCTTTCTCTATCTTGAGCAGCATATTGTTCTTCGTTACTTTGTCGCACTTTTCTGACTTGCTGGCCGTCATTGTCCGGCTTCAATGCTAAGAAATTACCTGTGCCTTTGGTTTCCGGGTTTTGCATTTTCTTTCTCATCTAGATGGAGCTTCACATTTGCTATTCACTTTGAAGCTCTTCCTTGTTACTAGATTGTAGACAACTGTGGTTTATGCATGTATAGCCAACATGATCTATAGTTGGTGATAGTGTTTATTGTTTGTTGTTTGCCTTTAGTCAAATTATGTTGTGATGTAAATATGTCATGTATTGGTTGTTATACAGTTTTCAACCAGCTGTGTTGATCGATTTTCATCACGTTAGATGCTCTCCTGTGATCAATGCTGTGTGTGTGCTGTGAGGTGCTTTGTATTTTTAATGATGTTCAGGTTCCCTGAGGACTTCCTTATTTTTCATGCACTTTCTGCCTTCCTTTGCTTGACTTCTAAATAGTAGGATATACCTTAATATATTACGAGTTAGCAATCTTAATCCTTGAGTATCTTTCAACATGATTGGGTGACTATTTTAAGGAGAGCTTCTCACTCAAAACTGCAGCCTGGGAAACATTATATGTATATAGATGGCCTACTTTCTTCTGCTGAATTTGCAGGCAAGTAAAAAAATTCAACATGCTAAACTGGCAAGGGATTTTCAAGCTATATTGAAAGACTATCAGAAAGCACAGCAACTTGCAGCTGAACGTGAGACATCTTATAAGCCTTTTCTCCCTCCATCTGCATTAGCAACAAGGTTAGAGATGCGTTCTCTTCTTCTCTCCATCCCTTCTTCTCTCTTGCAAACTCTTAGATGCTTTAGTTTCATCCTTAGTTACCTTCATGTTTTCTGTTATATGCATATGTCAATGTTAAGAAAAGAAATTCACTTTGTGCCACTACCTCAATACGACAAATTTCTTTGTGCATTCTACACAGTTCTGGTTCCGATGAGCTAAGCACAACAAATCTTGACTTGAGTGCAGAGCAACACCTCTTGAGAGAACAGAAAAGGTAAATATTCTACTCCTATTGAACTGCTTGAAAAATCATCAATTTCAATTATGGGTCTCTTTTGGACTGCAATGTTTCACTTTGTATGCCTTGCTCTGCCTTATCTGCTTTGAGTTGTCTCACAAAAAACCATCACCTTTGTTCATGTACTTTATCCAAAAAATAAGTGTACTATTTATACTCTGTTCTTGATTTACACACTTTGTGGGGAGGATTACTGCATCAGTTTTCTATACTTTGTCAATGTGATTGGTCTCATATGATGCATCTGCATTATTATCCATGTAGTTTTCTATTCTTTGAGTTGCTATTCAAGTTTAACTGCTTGTAATATTTAGTTCTTAATCTTATCCAAATCTAGACCTTGTTGCTTGGCCAAGGGCAGTCAAAATTCATACTGGAGTTATTGGAGAGTTTGACATTCATTATCTGGTAGAACACTTACCTAAGCCCAGCTTGGCTATTGAAAAGAATAAAACCAAACAAAAATGAAAGCATGCTAGAATTTTTGTGCTGTAGAATGGAAATTTATCCATCTACTCTGCCTTAATCAAAATTGGTGCTCCATGGGTATTAACGCTCATTTCTTTTGCATATCAAAGCTTCCTGCTAGAAATTCTGTTGCTATCATAGCAGTGTCCCTGTTGTGATTGCAGAGCTATTGGGAACATGTCTGGAATTGACTTAGTTTGATACCTTCTGTTGTATATTTAGTCCTTTGTCTGTTCAGTGGCTTTTGTTGTTGGTTGCAGCTACAAATATTTTCCTTCTTTTTAACAGATACCTTAGGCTAAAACAAAACTTTTTATTTTGTGAAATTTGACTTTTAACTCTCTGCGCCAAACATGCTATTAGACCACCCACTCTTTAATATATAGAAATTCCTCAACTTTCTTTACATCGAGAATTTTAATGTAGATCTTGCTAGACTAGTATTTGTGAAGTTCTGATGGGATTTTTATGGCATTTTTAAGTGGCAACCTATCTTCTGAGGTTTCATGTAGTACTTGGTTATGATTTGCCGCTTGTAATATCCAACTCTTACCCCTGTATCATAGCATTATGAACATGGATTTGTTGCTCCACCTGATGTGTTCTGTGGACTTTACAGACAAGAGATATTGCTGCTAGATAATGAGGTTGCTTTTAATGAAGCTATCATAGAAGAAAGAGAACAGGGGATTAAAGACATTGAAGGACAAATTGGACAAGTAAATGATATCTTTAAAGATCTTGCAGTTCTGGTCCATGAGCAAGGTGTAATTATCAGTAAGTTGTGAGGATTTTTTCGTGTGAATTAGTGTCACTGTGATTGCCTTGCTGATGCATTGGCTTGTGACAGATGATATAGATTCAAACATTGATGGTTCGTATGCAGCAACTGCTCAAGCTAAAACACAGATAGTCAAGGCTGCAAAAAGTGTTAAATCCAGATCATCATGTGTGAGTTGCACATGTGCTTCTTTTATTGCCTTTTTCCTTTTCCAACATAAAGTGTCCATTTCTCCAAGTTTTCACTTTTGAATTTTGTATCAGTCCTCTGATCTGCATTCCTGTTGTGGTACAGAGTTGTTGGGTGCTGATAATCTTTATCGTGGTGATCATCATATTTGTTATTATTATCCTCATCAGATAGTGCACACCATCAAGTTGTGGTACTGTACCTCTTGTTTGTAGTATGACAACTTAGGTGTGATTTTCAGACCGTTCATTGCACGGTTTCCCTTTTTTATTCCTTTTTATTCTGACCTTTTTTTTATTGGTTTCATTGTTGATGTGTATGTGCTTTCTGGATTGTTGTTGTTGTATCCTTTTCATCAGTTCTGATGGATAAAACACAAACAATGTTAAGGAATCCAGTGAATTTCATAATTTAGTGCATCATGTGATGAAGCTTGTATGTGAATTATGCGATATCAACGGAGCACCATCTTTCAGTGAAACATACACCTTGGTTTTCTTATATCTTATCTATGAGAATCCATGGCTTTCAGGCCAGTTAGTCTTTCAACCATGAGCTTGATGGTCTGCGCAAATGACTTGGTTGCACATACGAAGTACGGAAGAAAAATCTGTACCATTGTGGATGTTGTCCATCTGAAAGATGGTACCGAGTGTAAAGGATGAGGACTAGGTTCTTCGAATGAGACTTCATATCCGAACTGCGGGAACGATCTGACTAGAAAGCCATTAAAAACTTGATCAAAGAGCCAGTGTTATTGAAGATGCAAACGTATTCATGAGGGGTACACAAGGAATAGCTCCATTAGCTCATCCTTTGTAGGATTTTTGCTTGGTTTGGATCCGACTTATATAACTGGGATCTCGGTCCATCTTGGAACTACTTTTGCCCTGTCTTCTGGGTCTACCAAGACTTTGGGGGTTACCCTGATATTACTCGAATAGGTGCTTGTGTATGATGTGACCTTTGTTCGGACTTTTCTTTTTGAGGTTACTTCTCCTTCTGAATCTGAACTTTCCCCAACATCATTTGATCCACATGGCTCTGCATGGTTCTGGTTAGCAAGGTAACTCTGGATTTCGTTCGGGGATGCTGGTGGTGTATTGAATGGGTAAGCAGGAGATGACTAGTCAGAGTTTTCCCCTGAAAATAGGATATCTATGGAAAAGCTCTCTTTTTCTTTAAAGAAGGCGGATAGGATTTGTTGTAAGGGAGTAATTGACAGGGATTCTTCAGGAATATATGAGAAAAATGAGATAAGTTGGAGGGACTCTTCGTGTGAGAATGAGACCCAAATTACTTCTCAGAGGTTATCAGGTTGGGGCCAATCTTTATTACTCTCAACTTCTCAGGGGTTATCTACTTCTTGGACTTAGTGTTTAGGAAATGGATTCTGGTAAATGCCCAAATCTTAATTGGAAGTAGATGGTTTCTCTCTCCCTGTCACGAGTAGCTCCCCCTTACTCAAATTGTCTTGTACTATATTCTTCAGGACCATACATTCTTCTGTGTCGTGTCCAGCTAATTGATGGAATTTACAAAACTTAGCTAGATCTTTCCCTTTTATAATTGGGGGGTCTGGTACTGATGAAAGCTTCAACACTCTTGCCTGGATTAAGATATTGATGACTTCCACATAACTTTGGCAGATTTCTATGAACTTCTGATCCCTTGCCCACTAAGTTTTGTGTTGTTTTTGTCTTGTCTATCTATTCTGCTGAAGAGGTTTTGACTAGTCTATTTCAATTGAATCTGGTTTTATCCCTGATCCCTTCTTTCACCCCTTGGATTTCAGTCTTTGTTGACCCTCTTGTGAAAATTGTTGTTATTGTTATTGTACATGACAACATTGACATGATTTTTCTGATGTTCAGCCTTCTTAGAATTCTCCTCCTTATTGGTTCCTGACTTTATGATTATTCCTTCATAGAGACCCCTCTTGATTCCTATTTCGATTCATTCAGTTCACTTGATTAGTTCTTTGAAATTATTAGCCTGGACTATGCTTATAAGGATCTTTAAGGCTCGAGTTAAGTTATTGAGAATATAGTGACAGCTTTCCTCTCTAAAACAGGCTCAACCATCTTATTATAAACTATTTTCCACCTATGTATAAACTCTGTTTCACTTTCGTCTTTCTTCTGTTTGGTCTCATATAGATGGTTAATAGTTAAGAGTTCTTCAACATTATAGTGAAACCTTATAAGAAAAGCATTGGTTATCTCTTTGAATGTCTTGAATCTTGATCCTCTGAAGGTTTATTGTGGAGAACGAGGTTAACACATTACCTTCTAAGCTTCTTGGGAACTATCTTATTATAAGTCGGTCATTCTCATAGTATTTGAAGCATTCGTCCACAAACACTGTCATACTCGTAAGGGTTCCCGGTTCCATTGAATTTTACAAATTTCTTAGGAGACTCGGCTGGATCATCTTCTCCTTGAAGGGAATCTTTTGGATCATACTCCTTGGTATCTTGGTTTTTCATTTGAAGGGTCAACCGCATTGCTAAATTCTGAAGTTCTTGAATTTGTAGGCTCAGTTCTGAAGTGGTATCTAACTCATCTTTCCCAAAGTTACTCCCTTCAGGGATCTCTTCTCCCTTTTCCTGACATTTTTCTTTCAACTCCTTGGGAATTCCTTCTCTTTTCTTTTGTACCCTCCTTTCTTTTCTTTATGGAGGTTCTTCCTCTTTTATGGTCTCATTGGAATGTATTCTTCCTTGGACTTTGAAGATATGTCTTCATATCTGGGACTTCTTTTAATCACCGTTTCTTCATCCCTACTTGGTTCTTCCGTCCTTCTACGGTACCTGGGTTTCCTGAGAACTTCCTCATCATTTGAAGAGTAGACTTGGTATTTTCTTGGATTTCTTCTTATATACCCCCTTTCATATTCTCGGTATTTTTCTTTTCTTGGGGGATACTCCTCATCAGATGTTAGGTCCTTATTTCTTTTGGATACCTTTCTTTCTTCCTGGTAATATCTTGGGTGGACCTTATGTTTCCTTGGGTAATATTCCTCTCCATCTTTATATTTCTCATAATATTTTCTGTATTCGTTGGTTTTGGATTTTATTTCTCTATACCTTCTTTTGGGGGATCGGATCCCAAGTTTTGGATTTCATTTCTCTATACCTTCTTTTTGGGGATCGGATTTTCTTGGGATGGTATTCCCTTTCCTCACATGAGCTTTCATTATCTTCTCCTGTTCTAGACTTCCTTGGATCTTACTTTTCTGGGGGTGTCAGTCTTCCTCCTCTTCACTCTACCCTTAGCTTCTCTGGGCTTCTTTTTGGGATTTGTGTTTCCTGAGGTGATGGTCTTTCTCATCACCAGATTCCTCGCCCATACTTTTCATGACTTTCTTGAGTATTTTTTTTTAACTAGGTCATCCTTATTAATCTTCATGGACCTTTCCTTCCTAGGACTTGTTTCCTCTTTCTCATAGTCCTCCTCATCTTCCATTGTTTCTTTCCCATTAGATAATCTATTGTTTTTTTTTCCTAAGTTCGATCCTTCTTGGGCACCTCCTCTGGTGCTTCTTCTCAATTCTCATCTTCTTCTTGGTTGACTGGACCTTTATTATCCTCAGACTTCAGATCCCTAGTGAGTACCCTAGATGTGGTCAAGGTGGAATCATGAAAGATGATATCATGCTGGCTCATTTGTAGTAGTGGAGTTATGCATTGTGTTGGATGGTACTTCTGTTGTGATATGGGTGTGTGAATTGTGGAATTGTGGGAATTCAATTCCCAATGCTAAGAATGACACGAGACGCGTTAAGTCAGTCATTTTCTTTAAGGTAGTTTTCATCCCCCGGTAATGGTGGAAGAAAATTAGACGTCTAGTCTTCCTTAGGGATACAATGAGCTAGCTACCACTGCTGCACTTTTAGTCGGCTTGCACGACTTTTCAAAGCGTAAAAAAGTATGCCAAGGAGACAATAAGCCTTCAATTTGATGGAAAATTAAGATGTTTAAACATTGTCTCTATACTGCAGACAAGAGACAATATTCACAGCAACCCAACGCAAAAAAAGTAATTGAAAAATGTTAAAAATCGAGAAAGTTATATAGAAAACAAGAAGGGACCAGAAAGAGTTGGACTTTTTTTCTCATGTGTTGGACGTGTTTTATTTGAATTATTTGAAAGGATAGTCAATCCAAGCTAAGGCTAAGGCCTGGACCTTGCAAATGCAATTGACAAGCTCCAAGAAAGCTTCGCCCTTTTAAGCCCATAAGAATTTTCTCTCGATACTAAACTAACTTTTTAGCTTGTCTCATAATTTGACGAAAGTCTCTAATATATTTTGAAATCATAACTATGTTATAAAGACAACAAAAAATACTACACTAACGACAAAACAGAAGATTGAGCTACAAAAACCTTTTGGATATTTACAAACCTCAAATCAACTTTCAAAACAACCCACAACTAATTTTTACTACATACTTCTTGTTGAGCGAGGCCAGTCAGGTCAGCAGATTCTGATTAGCTGGGATTGTCTAATGTCAGATTTTCAAGTATTTTACTCAGTCTCGAATTATTATCAAAATTTATACAGGATAACCATATGCTATGACATAATATCACTTGTTCTTTCTTGAGTTGGGACCCTTTCTCTTACCCAATCCAGATGTGAACTTTGAGGCTTTCTGCAGTAGCTGAGATAGCCACAGAGCTCCAGATGAAAAGCTCTCACCATCAACTATGGCTGATCCTACGTGATTGGCAGCGTTCCTTGCTGCCTGCGCATGGCTGCCAACCGATTGGCCCACTTCAGACCCATGGAGTTTTCGGTTCATGTTCTTCACACGGTCCCTCCCTGCATTCATGCTGTCCATCACCGTCAGCCCAACATTGACGCAGCTTTCTCTGTTGCACGCTCTATGACCTGTATTGCTTGTCTTTACCCTTGAAAGCTTGCCTTCCAACTTTATAACCCTTCAAAACTGTCATCTGCCCAGATGAGAGAGAGAGAGAGAGAGAGAGAGAGAGAGAGAGAGAGAGAGAGAGAGAGAGACTAATATAAGAATCCAATGAGATGAGTGATAGCTTTGGAATCTTGTTTTCCGTATTAAAGTATAGAATAAAGTGTTGGAGGGTAACTATTCTTGTTCTTCTCCAGCATATCCTCATGCAAGCAGTAAGCGAAGTCCAATACTTGGCCTCTTTAAAGGAAGGCAGATAAACACAATGAATTTCACTTCCCAACATCACTCGTAATGAAAACAAATTTGAAGAATTACAGTAATGTGAGAATCATTCCAGAGGATACAAGGCTTGGAAGAATTCCCCAACAAGAACTAGTAGTTGATGAAAAATCAGTTGTACATCCCCATCGCTGTGTTGCCTCATCTTTGCGAAAGCAGAGAAGTAGTCTCCAGATCTTCTCTGTTCTCTTCAGTTGAAGGCCTGCTCCAATCAGGGCTTGCCAGAGCATACAGCTTTGCACGATCAAAACTTGCTCCCCTAAAACCAGTCATCCTTGAGGAAACCATAGGCATTACCAAAACTGAAGATGCACTAATCTGATCCTCGCCTAGGCCTAGTGATAGCGTACAGGCAGTCTGCAGAGGAACTGCCTTCATGAGAAAACTCAAAGCTTCCAGAATAATAGAAGATTCAGAGATTTAAGTCCAAAGTACCTTTGCCTTGACTGCAATTGTTTTTGCCCTTGATAGTACTGCCTGCCCAAATGATTTGATGTCTTTGATTTCTGTATCATCTGGAGGTGGCTGAACTGACCTGCTATTAACCCCAAAAATTATATGGGAGCCCATTAACTAACGTCTCATGAAACTTCCAGATTAAAAGGTTCAATCATAAGGTAATAAATAAACTTAAATTAATAGAAATTTACAGCGACACAGATAAAACGTTACAAATTCACATGATCAGTTAGCAAAATCCTTCTTCTAAAAAAACTTTGTAGCCATACAATTTTGGGCGACATGCACATGCTGGTCAAAAGTTTCAGGACTGACAAAAGTGAAGTTCACTTTTTCCAGATTCAAGACATGTCAAGACTGCATAAGTTACCTCGTCATACTTGTCGCAACATTTGATGTAGAACCTACAGAAGCAGAATCCTTGGCTTCACTGCCTGTGAATGGTACAAGGTACAAATCATTAGTTCCATTTGATCTACTGTAAAAGAGAAAGGGCAAAAGCCTGCTCTAAAAATAATGTAAATGAAGAGAGCTTCTTTACCCTTGGAATCCTCTGGTGCTAGCAAGGAAATGCCAACAAAAACCGACATCATTCCAAGTAAAAACATTGAAGCCCTCAGTGAATCAAACACCTGCAGAAAATCAATCTAGTTCAACAGTTCCCCATAAAGCATAAGGTGGAGAAAAACATGATAGAAATGAAAGGGATTACATCAAACCTGATATTCTTGAAAATATACGAAACCTGTCCAAATGGAGAAAAAGGTCCATGCAATCTGAAACATGGGCACTATAAGGATTGCATCAAACAGTGCTAACCCTTCATTTAATCTGGCCATCTGCGGAGGTACAAAGAGAATAACACCTAGATTTAAATAATTAGAATGCTTATCATCTAGGACAAAAAAAAATATTAGAACATCCAAATGATTTGTGTAACTTTCATGTAGAAGCCTTACCCAGAAACCTGCTGTACTAAGAAACAATAAAAACATGGAGTATGTAAACCAGCTATGCAACTGATATCGGCTACCAATGGTCAATCTCAACAGGTTGGATCTGAGAAGAAAAAAGCAGCCATGATAAACTACAAACTGAACCACAAAAATACAGAAATCTATACATACAACAATCCATTAGACTACTTCCACAAAATAAACAAGCTTACAGTGATTTTGCGAACAACACTGAGCATGACCCTATAGCTCCGGAAACAGTAGCATAGGTCAAAGGCATCAACATATGCCAATAGGGGCTAAGATCGAAACCAAAAACTGAAAGTAAGAGCTCGCCTCTCCTGCACTTATTGATCATCATAATGTAGCATAAATTAGATAAAAGATATAACTATAAACAGTGATTTACCATGCAAAGAGTGAATTGTTCCTCACCTGTATGTGTATTGAGCTACTCCAACAATCAACATTAAAATCAGGAGATACAGAAGGAATATGAGGTTGCTGTACTTCTCCACCAGCTGCTCAGGAGTGTAAACTGCAGCAATCAGAAAATTCAGTTTCTTTGTTTTGTTTTTATTTTTTATCTTCATCTCAAGTTCAATATTCTTCTTCTCTATTGAAATATTCGCTGTATTTTCTATTGATATTCTAGAAAACACTGTAGCCAAGGAAGTTTGCTCAAATTACAAGCTTCCTCACCCAATGCATTTGCTAGATTGAAAAATACTAAACCAGCAAGCTAGAGGAATGCATGCAGGAAACTGACAAAAAGAACAATCTATTAGCATGTGGTAAATATAAAAATAAGTACCAGGTGATTGGTGGTTTCCAAAGGCAACAAGAAAAAGATTTCCAAGAACTATAAAAGCAGTGGCCACTACTACTCTGCAAAGCAGACCATGAAAACTCTCATCAAACACTGGAGGGAGGTAGCATTCTTCAAGACAACGGAAAACCCAAAAAGCAACATACTTGCCCGTAACTATTTTGTTCAACACAAAATATGCAAATGCTATATTAGAAACAAACTGAACTGATCCAAGGGCTGCAAGAAGTGACTGCAAAATAATAAAACCGAACTAGCATCAACCATTCAGGTTAAACAGAAGTAAGATTAAAAATGAAATCACACATTTAATTCAAACTATGAACCACAATGATTATAATAGATTTCCATTGGAAGGATGGATGTCTACAACCACTGCATCATCAGGGAACAAAGAGACTAAAGTAACCTTTCAAAAGTCAAGCAGTAGGCTGAATGTTTGTGTTCAAGCTGATGCAAGAACATCCAGTTCCGAAGAAAATCTACAACTCATTTGCTCAATATATGCAAGCTTGATAATACCATAGAGAAGAATTTAGACTAATTTAATTAACTGCCATTGATTGTATTCACTTAGTTCTACAGCCAGTAAATGCAAACAAACACTGACCTGTGCTGCATATGCAAAGGAGATAAAGTTTAGGCAGTTTCCCAATGCAAAAATCAGCAGGCCTGTCCATAAGAAACCTCCAATGGTGATTTTCAGCATCAAAATTTTCTCATATAGGCCAAATGTAGTGTGCTTGAACAGCACTGCTAGGAGGATAACACTGTGGCAGTAAAAAGTTCTAAAGTTGCATCTAAATCAAGAAGTCCATTTGTGCAACTGTCATCGAGTAGAATTCTAAAGCAAAATACCTTTATACCAAAATGGATTACCATTCAAATAGTAATCATCTTTTTCAATAGATGCTGGAATATTTTCCTCGTTTTGGAGATCAAATTTCTCAAACTAGCAGATGCTTCCCAAATGTTTGGGAGCAAAAGTATCTTTTAAAAGCGAGATCAAATCAAGCTTTCATATACTGCTAAAAGAAAGCAGCTTAGATATTGCACAGTTATTAGATAGAACAGTACCGGCTCGCCACGTTTGGAAACATATAACTGGCTTCAGAACAAGTTTTCCACCATTCCCACCACTATCCAGGAGAGCAAGTCTCTCTCTCTGCAAGAATCCCAAGCAGATCTAAGCAGGCAAAAAGGTTCATACACAAATACAATGCATGTATGCACACATAATCATGCATATACATGGACATGCACATATACAAAGTCTTTTTAAGTTCAAAGCCCAATAGTTTGGTAGTTAAAAGGAATGAAAATAAATTAAAATGAGAAGTGAAATGTCCTCAAGAAGCAAGAGACACCATAAGTAAAGCTATTGAAATAATGAAGTCTTACAACATGGATAATAAAGAAAAACTACCTCATTGTGACCCAGTTTCAATAGGTTTGTGCCAAAATTTATGCCAAGACTACCAAAAAGATTGATAATTGCTCCAATAACCCATTCTCCCATCTTTACACTGTCCTTGACGTGCCCTTAGATGTAATTTTACATTACTCTGATCCTTAGAAGGGTGTCAATCATCTAGCAATGATGCATAACTGGTACAGAAGTTGAACAACCAAGAAGTTCTTCACCTATCACGAACACGATCATAGACTCTGTGAATCTGTTAATAGAAATCTTTTCAGAGAGAATTAAAAAATTCATGGTGAACATTCATTTTGTTGTAGATCTATTTCACATTACAGATTTTTCTGTTTATATGCCTCACTAAAAATACTATATGGTGAGGCCCATGAAACTAGGAAAAATACCATACAAGTTCATAGAAAATAAACATCTACAACTATCTTGTGGAAGATCAATGGAACAAGCATACAACTAAACACCATTTAGATGGGAAAGATGATGATCTTTAACCTTTCCAGGTCTCTTCTTCAGCATAATGTCAGACAAATGTATATCCCATATCCAAATGATCAATTATAAGCTACAAGATGTTCCTTTGTCACACTTTGAAACATTGAAACTACAAAAAGAAGGAAAAGGTTATCTTATAGCATATACTGTTAACAAATTCGATGACAAGCATGATCATCAACTTAAGAATCAGCTAATATACTTTCTTCAATCTATACAGATTAATTTCATGAAATATAAATCGTCTTCCATAAGAGAGCAACATGTACCTAAGTGTAAACCATTACCTTACGCATAAAATAGAAGCAGGAAAAAGCAGCCGCAGCAGTAGTAGTAGTAGTTGTACAAAAGTAATACATACAGATTTCCATGACATAAAAAGTTGATATTTCCAGTACACCAACAGGTTTTAGCATATATTGCCATTGTTTAGTGAGGTGGAGTATGCTAACACTATTTACGTCACAGCTCCTTAAGGTTATCTTAGTATAGTGGGATCTACTCATGCAAAATCAGCTGGCTGGCTAGGGGTATCATTTTTTATTAGGTAAAGGAGACTTTATGGAGCAAATCCACCTGCAATGGCGCCCCCAAGGATTGAAGCTCACAAATCAATCCCTATTATTAGACGGTTATATAAATCGCTTAGTATTTGTCTTTTACACCTAGAAAAAATTCTTGTCTGTAGGACGTACATTGTCACAGCTGTTGTTAAACAATACAGCTTAATGAAAGTTGGATTTGTTTGCGAACCTGAAAAGGAATAACCCTTTTGAAAAGCCCATAGTTTGAACTTTAGAGTCTATCATCTTTGACTAAAGGCCTATCAACCTTTCGAGGGTGAGCCTACACAGCTTTCAGTTGCCAGAAACCCTCAATCAACACAAAACCGATTACACGCACAGATTTCTTGTGATTATTGGACAGGATACCATTAATCTCTTCCCCAAAACTACTGTATCACAAGGCAAGCAAGGATTATATATTTATCTTTCTGTCCCACTGTTTATGACAATGTCCACTACAGACACCTCAACTCGTTCACTGATTCCATTTTCACTATTTCCCGTACCCCATTCGTTCAAATCACTATCCCTATCTCCCTCCTCTGAATGTAAACAATCAAATCCCAAGACTTTCTATCCATTGTAGTGCATTCAATCGAAGTGACATTGCCTAAAAAACATGTGAAGTTTGAAAACTCGGTCGCCAACATTCCGTTTCGGAGATTAGATAAACTTTTCCCACATATTCCGGACCATCAGCTTCCTTTTCAATAACCACCACAACTGAGAAGCAAACGACAGGAAATCCTAGCTCTAATTCTGCACTTTTTTTCGATTTCATACTTGCATAAATCCATCTCAATCATCAAAACTTCACCATAATAATGCCAGTGCTTTACTTCATCTCTAAAACGTTTCTAGCACCATTAATTACCATGCTTAACAATTAAGACATGCCTCCAGCCATCGGCGACTAATCGAAAAGCGATCACGAGATCTCGCTACAAATCGATTGACCAAAAGTGAATTCCAAATTCGCTTCCTAAATTTCCTATTAAAAAAAGGATATAAGCGCCTTTCATCAAGTCACCTAAAACAAAAACGAGAATTTTACACCAGAAACTTAAAAAGGAAGAAGAGGATAATGAATGAGATATATATCTGGCATCAATTTCTGGTTACATCTCATAAAAAACACATCTTTCTTTTAAGATCGATCCAAGACGGAAAAACATTCACCGTTACGAAGCACAAGAGATCAATAATGAATCAAAGGGGACGGAATTCATGCGTTACACCTAAATCTGGTGAATCTAACGCACAAGAGAAGGGGGGAAACCGAGAAATAGGAAATTCGAACGACATTTACCTCGATCTTCCGATTCTCCTCTTCGAAATTAGGGGGAAAATCGATTCGTCTCGCTTGGTGAGGTAGAGATCGAGCCTGCCGGATTCTTCTTTTCTTTTCTTTTTTCGGAGAAAGAAAATAGGAAAAAATACAAATAACGGCGTATTCTGTGGTGACGAAGGGGAAGGACGTATTACCCAACTTCCCTCCACCGACTAGACTAGCGGGGTTGGGAGATGGGACCCATCGTTGCCGCTCTACGCTTTCCGATAAGGTTACTGAAATGCCATCCTCTTTTTACACCGTCCATTTGTGGTATCCAACGGTATCTTGGGAATAATTCTTTGTATAAGGGCACGTTTGAAAGCAAATAATAATAATAAAAAACGGCCGAATTTTCAACCGTACCAGACGCAAGAAGAAATGCCTTCACTTGAGAGGGCGAAGGAAGCATTTCACCTACAACACATTTCATTCAATAGGCTGCCAGAAGAAGATCATCCTTACCAACCACCATCATCATTTTGGGTGTGATCGATTATTTATGGGTTGCGTAGCTACAACATATATATATATATATATATATATATATATATATATATATATATATATATATATATATATATATATATATATATATATATATATATATTGCAACTTCAGTAACCTGTAAATTATTTTACAGATCACCCTCCACACTGAAAGTTTTTTTTTTGTGTTATTTTCAAAATATCTCAAGGTTGTCGTTTAAACAAAAATCATGATAATGGACATATCTTGGGAAAATTTGTTAATTTTGATTTTTATATTTTTATTTATTTGATAATTGGTGTAAACAACCCTACTCATAGAGCTCATTGGTGTAAAAAACCCAGGTTCCCCTTGTCCATCAAAGAGTACACCCCGCTTCAACCAAGGAACATGTACCCATAGGTTTTAAACTCATGATATCCCTTCAACTTGGTGACTTTCACTAGTCATCCTACCAGAAGGCTGGAGCCTTGTGTTGTGAGCACACACTAGAATATGAGAACTCTAAATATGAGAATTATGGTGTGAACCCCGATATACTGAGCTTGCTTTTGCTAATATTTTTTGAGCAGGAATCAAAGAAAAACACCCGAATTTCTGTTTTTCATGAGATTTTGGCTGACGTTATTTTGTTGTTTTTAACATTTGTCTGTAAGCCCACGGCGTCTAACAGTAACTCCTATAATTAGTGGAATTGGAAAGCCAAAGTCAGCCTTGACTTCTCAACAGCCTGCACACCAACGGGTGGCGTCGAATCTCTCTCCACTTTTGGATTCTTCCAACACTTTGAGCAGATGTGCATGCACGCATCCTTAGTTCTAAAAGTTGAAGTTAATGACTTCTGGCTTGGTGGATCTGATCTAATATCTTTTAGAGCTTGTTTTCAAATGCCATATGCGTACAATTGAAGATGCATGATTTGCAGATATATGGTGCAATACAACTTTCCCTCTCTTAAAGGAGAAGGCAAGCTTCATCTTTTTCTTTTAATAATTTATGATTCTTTGGCAGGTTGATTGAATCTGAAGCTTGAGTTGTTAGAAAATCATGTGGGCCTACATACGTTGAACCACACATCATAAAATTCTCTTAAGTTTAAGCCCAATTTATGTGATCTAATCTGGTTAGGCCATGTGATATCTCATATGGTATAGTACACTACGTGAAGTGACATGTAATGTCTATAATTTTGTAATGAATTAAATTGGAGAGAGACTCTTAAATACATTAAGTTATGGTCCATAAATCTTATATAATGGCCCTCTCTTCAGACGCCCTATAATCAGAAAGAAAATTCAATCTCTCTCTCATTAGGTCTTGAGAAAGAAAAAATGGTCACATATACAAGTTCTGAAAGATCATACTCGTCAACGATCTACCAGAGCACCAATGAATTCAGGTACGCTTCCGCATCAAGTTTGGTTTTCGTTTTCATTTCAATGATTTAGGGAGAACATGTATTTCGATCCTCTTTAGTTTTCAGTGGACTTTTAAATCCAACAATTGATATCAAATCTCATGTTCTTGTTGAATCGTTGAAAATATGATTTTATTGCATTTTTTTATTATTGGCGGTGTCGATCCTTTGTGATCAGTGGCTGGGCATTTCAACAACACTTGGTTGAGCAGAAAGGGTTGTTCGGCCCTTTCCTTTTGTAACACTAGACTGCATAGGTGGGAGGGTCGTTTGGTTCTCCCCTTAGTTTTTACTGGACGCTAGATGGCGAGCAACCATCATTCAGTTGCTTGATCACCCGGATGGGAGGGACCATCGGGCCCTTCTCTTTTGTTGACCGCTGGATGGGAAGGGTCGTCGGGCTCTTAATGTTTTTTCATCGACCGTCGAACTGGAAGGGTCGTCGGGCCCTTAATTTTTTTCATTGACCGTCGAACTGGAAGGGTCTTCAGGTCATTTTCTCATTTCAGATCCTCAGAATGGGAAGGGTCGAAAGACTTTTTTTTTTGTTGGTCGGTTAGACAAAGCCAAAAGGCCCCTTTCCTCTTCAGCGGATCAGACCTCCTTATCTAACGGGAGGGTCGTTTGGCCCCTCCTGTTTCTTCCTTGATTGTCGAACGATGAAACCGTCATCACCGCTCAGAAATCGAGCAGCAGACCATTTTTGATCATCAGGTTTTTCGGTAATGTAAGGGTGTTCTTGTAGGTCTGATCATCGGATGACAGGAGACAGTCTCTCTACCGACCCATTGATTTTGTTTTGGGGTTCAACGGTAGTTTAAGGCGATTTTTGACCATCGTTTCTGGTGCTGACTATGATCATCCTTCAGTTCGGGCTTTCGCCACCGGTAGACAGTGTTAGGTTTAGCCGTCGACCGACGAGAACTGGGATCATCATCCTGATTCAGCCTCTGTAAAAAAAAAACTATAGAGCCGACACATGCATCAGCTGACCCAGATCAGTTTTTGAAACAATACATTGTTTCACTGGACCAATTTGATCCTCAGTCGGCCCTTGATTCGGGTGATACGTTTTAAGTTGAGCTGATCTGCCGATTCAGTTTGGTTCAGTTTTTTGTGCAACTCGATCAGAGTAATTGAATCAACCATAAGGACTGGTTTTGGTTCGACTTTCAGTCAACCAAATCAGGAGCCAGTTCGGCCTTTATCTAACTGAGTCCAGGACAGGTTCAGTGCCCATTACCGTATTCATTGCTCATGTCGGTTCAGATGTCAGTTCTGATTTGGCTCGACCATTTGGCATAGGTCGTTTCAAACATTTGGAATTAATCAGTTTGGATTTTTTTTTGCTTGGGTATTTTTTTTGCAGGGTGGCTTAGCCTTGTGTGTGTTGGGTTATGGTCTCGCTGGCAACCCGAGTCATTTTAGTGCCCTATAAAGGGCCGAATCAGCTGAGGTTGCATAAGGGGGTGAGAGGCTTAATGACTCGGTTCAGCCCCATTCGGTTAAGGGGTTAAACTGAGTCTATGTGTGGGCTGGGGCTGGTTAGACCCAACCCATTGCATAGGCCAGCACATGGGCAAGGTTTGCATAGTCTGACCCAATTCAGGTCAGACCTACTTCAGAACCCGCAGGTGGGTCCAGCTTGGGCTCGATTGGCCAGACCCGTGCACTATGCCTTATAAAAAAAAATTGAGGCTTTTATAGGGCTATTTGGCATGCATCACGAGTCACTTTGATGGGTCGATATTCGGTTACATTTTGACTCATATATGCTATTGTGCTTGCTTTATTGTTCATGTACATGTATTGACATATTTGAACGTTGGTATTATTTCTGATTCTGGGTCCAATATTTCAAATTGAATTAATTGAATCAATATGTTGCCAAAGTAACCTCTCGTGTAGATTAGTTCATTTTAAAATAATGTTATGTTTATATGTTTATGGTTAATGCGAATAGTAATCGGCCTAAAAGAAAATTACTATTTGGTTGAGCCCAAATATATACTTTCAGTAATAAATATGGGACAATTATTTGGTTTTCCATATGAATAATGAGTTGGTCCAAAGAAAGGCTCATTGTTTGACAAGTCTGATTATCTATGTTTTGATTATTGTATTGAGAGTACCACTTACAAGTTGACACTTCTGTCCAAAGACTAAGTGTCAATGTTGTGTTGGATATCTTGTGATGGGGTTCATCACTGTTTAAATATGTTATTTTATGTTATTCAATGTAAAAAATATATGTTAATCATGAGCTTGTTTGTTGTTTATTCAGTTAATACCTTTGCTTCTACAATATCTGTGAATATTAATTTCATCCCTATTTTGAGCGGTTCTAATTTTAAGAACTGGAAAGAGAATGTCATGATTGGTCTTAGATGTATGGATCTGTATCTTACACTACGAGAAGATCAAACACCTGCACTTACAGATAGGAGTTCTATTGAGGATAAAAAGAACTCTGAGCAGTGGGATCGATCTAATCACATGAGTCTCATGATCATGAAACATGTAATTCCTGAATCTTTCAAAGGCACCATGTCCAAAGAGGTAAATGTTAAACGTTTTCATGAAAAAATTGAAAAATATTTTGCGATAAACAAAAAGGCTGAGACAAGTACCATACTTTTAAGTCTTGTCTCAATGAGGTATAAGGGCAAAAGAAACATTTAGGAGTAAATCATGGAAATGTCTTATCTTGCTTCAAAACTCAAGGCACTAAGGTTAGAGTTGTCTGAGGACTTACTCATGTACTTGGTTTTGATATCCCTTCTTGCACAATACAGTCAGTTACAACTGTCAGAAGAAAAAAATAAACTCTTAATTAGCTCATTTCATACTATGTGCAAGAAGATGATATGATGAAGTAAGAAAATACTGGGAGTGCTTATTTGACAATAACCTCTAAGAACAAGTTTAAGAAAAAGAAAAGAACTAAGGAAGCTGTAATTTACCTTCAATTGAAGAAGAAATAGAAAAGACATCAAGACCCAAAGTCTAGTTTTTTTTTTGTAAAGGGGAGAGTCACATGAAGAAGGATTGTACCAAGTATCATGTTTGACATGAGAAGAAAGGTACACTCCTTACTTTGCTTTGTTTTGATGTTAATTTGACTTTTGTGCTTGAACATACTTGGTGGATGGATTCTGGTAGTACCACTCACATAAGTGTGTTTATGTAGGGTTACTTAAGTTATCGACCGTCAATTGATGCTGAAAGATTCATCTATGTAGGTGATGGAAAAACAGTTGAAGTTGAGGCAATAAGGACATTTAGGTTGCTTTTAAAGACTGAAAATTATTTAGATTTGAAAGAAATATTTATTGTGCCATCTTTTAGGTGGAATTTGGTTTCTATTTTCATTCTAGACAAACACGATTATTCTTGTTTATTTAAAAATAATGAATTTAAATTATCTCTTGATTCAAATCTTATTGAGACTGATTCTTTATCTACGGTTGATAATCTTTATTTGCTTAATATTGTTGCTTCATTTAATAACATCTTGCAATTAAGTTTTTGTGGTATAAAACAAAAATTAACAAATAAGAATTTTACTTTATTATGGCATAAGCGCTTAGGTCATATTTCTAAACAAAGAATTAAAAGACTTATGTCGAGTGAGATTCTTGATTCCCTTGATTTCACTGGCTTTTAGGTTTGTGTTGAGTGTATAAAATGAAAATGAACAAACATAAGGAAATTAGGTGCCGAAAGGAGAACAAACGTCTTAAAACTAATCCATACAGATATTTGTGGACACTTTCCTACAACTTCTTCGAATGGTCAATAATATTTTGTTACGTTTATAGACAACCATTCTTGTTATGGGTACCTATATTTAATTCATAAAAATTCTCAATCCTTGGATGCGTTCAAATCGTTTAAGGCCGAAGTTGAAAACCAACTTGACAAAAAAATTAAGGTTGTCAGATCTGACTATGGTGGTAAGTACTGCAGCCGATATAATGGATCAGGTGAACAACGTCAAGGGCCTTTTGCTAAATTTCTAGAAGATTGTGGGATCGTTCCTGAGTATACTATGTCAGGCACTCCTAGCATGAATGGTGTTGAAAGACGAAACAAGACTCTTAAGGATATGGTAGTATGATTTTTCATTCTACCTTACCATAGTCCCTCTGAGGAGAAGCATTAAAGACTGCAGCTTATGTTTTGAACAGGGTACCCTCTAAAGTAGTAACCAAGACCTTATATGAATTGTGGACAGACCGAAAGCGTAGTATAAAACATTTTTATATTTGAGGATGTCCAGCTGAGGTTAAGCCCTACAAGCCATATGAAAAGAAACTGGATTTCAGAGTAGTTAGATGCTATTTTGTTGGACATTCTGAAAGATCCAGGGGGCTATAAGTTTTATGATCCTATAAATAAGTCCTTTTTCAAAACAGAAAACACTTGTTTCTTTGAGGGTGCTGAGTTTGAGAGGAGTGATAAAGTAAAAGACATTGCTTTTAAAGAAGAGTATCTTTCTCTTCCTATAGTTGTGGATCACAATGATCAGATTTTCATTCTTGACATTGTTCTCATAAATTCTGATCAAAGTAATGTTTTAGATCTCCCTATTCAAAATCAAGTTCTTACTCCTAGAGTTCAAACTCAATAACTTCAAGAAACATATCAAGAACTAGTACCATTAAGAAAATCCACTAGAAAGAGGTGAAAGACAATTTTAGATGATTATATTGTCTTTCTACAAGAACATAAGGGCGATACTAGACTAATGGAATATGATCCAATCAACTTCCATCAAGCCACGCAAAGTTCTAACTCTCAAAAGTGGATTGAAGTAATGCATGAGGAGATTAAATTCATGAGGGACAATGACGTGTGAGATATTGTCTCATTACCTGAAGGTGTCAAACTCATTGGCTATAAATGAATATTTAATACCAAAAGGGATTCAAAAGGTAATGTGGAAAGATATATGGCTTGTCTTGTTGCAAAAGAGTTTACTCAAAGAAAAGACATTGACTACACAAAGACTTTCTCTTCGGTTTCTATAAAAGACTTTTTTAGGATTATGATGGTACTTGTAGCTTATTATGACTTAGAGCTACATCAGATGGATGTTAAGACTGCATTCCTTAATGGGTACATTGATGAGATAATATATATGGTCCAACCAGAATATTTTGTCTCAGGTGATGCTAAGAAAATGGTTTATAAACTAAAAAAATTCATCTATAGACTTAAGCAAGCTTTCTGTCAGTAGTATCATAAATTTCATCAAGTTATCCTCTCGTTTTGGTTTTAAGATGAATATGGTTGATGAATGGATATACCATAAGTTCAGTGAGAATAAATTTATTTTTCTGGTTTTGTATGTGGATGACATTTTGTTTGCCAGTAATGATATAAGCATAATGTACGAAACCAAAAGATTTCTGACAAAGGAATTTGAAATAAAAGATTTTGGAGATGTCGCTTTTGTATTACGGATCCAAATACATCGAGACCATTCTTGGGGTATTCTTGAATTATCATAAAAGAGTTATATCAAAAGGATTCTGGAAAGATACGACATGAATGATTGCAAACTTGGGGATACTCTTTTTACTAAAGGAGACAAGTTTAATCTCGCTCAGTGCCCCAAACATCAGTCTGAAATTAAGGATATGGAATACATTCTCTATGGATCTGTTGTGGGGAGTCATATGTATGCTCAGGTATGTATGCACCTGAATTTATCATACACTATTGGGATGTTAAGCAGATATCCTAGCAACCCATGTATAGATTATTGGAAAGCAGCCAAACATGTTATGTAGTATTTGCAGAGAACAAAAGGTTACATGCTCACATACAGGAAGTCAGATCAGTTGGAGATCATTGGGTATTCTGATTCTGACTTTGCGGGATGCCAAGATAGCTGCAGATCCACGTCAGGCTATGTTTTTCTGTTGGTTGGGGGAGCTACTTCTTGAAGGAGTGCTAAGCAGACAATCATTGCTTCTTCCACCATGGCAGTAGAATTCGTAGCTTGTTATGAGGCATCCAACCATGGGATATGGCTACATAATTTTGTCATAGGGATATAGATTTTGGATAATATTGAGAGACTGCTAAAGTTATTTTGTGACAATAATTCAGCAATGCTATATTCCAATAACAACAGGAGTTCATCGAAGTCAAAGCATATTGATATTAAGTTTCTTGTTGTTAAAGAAAAAGTGCAGAATGGTAAGATAATGATAAAACATATTGGCAAAAACTCTATGATTGGAAATTTGCTTACTAAAGGTTTGCCACCGAAGGTCTTTCACGAGCATACTGCTCGCATGGGTGTTTTATCATTTTATGATATGCAGGTTTAGTGGGAGTTTGTATTTTGACATTCTATGATATAATAAATTACCTTTTGCCACTTTTACATAAAGTTAAAGTTTTAGTTTTATTCTGTACTCATTATGTTGTGATCTCATTAAAGTTTTTAGGAAGGATCAGTTGAAAATAGGCATGTTTGACCATATTGCATGGAATTTTCATGATTCACATATATACTTGATCTATGTCATTTAGTTATGTCGATATATGTGATCATTGATAGGTCCCATTACGTTATTTGTAATAAAAATTACTTTGGTTCTATGTTGACATGATCAATGGACCAGATTTGTAGAGATATCAATTGATAATACAATCTTTTTTAGCTCATAAGGTTACAATGTCTGATTATAAGGTTACGTATGCAGCCCAAGTGAGAGATTGTTAGAAAATCGTGTGGGCTTACATACGTTGAACCACACATCGTAAAAGTATCCTAGATTCAGACCCGATTTATGTGATCTAATCTGGTTGGGCCTTGTGATATCTCATATGGTATGGTACACTATATGGAGAGACCTGCTCTATCTACAATTATGTAACGGACTGAATTGGAGACAGACTCCTAAACACATTAGGTTATGGTCCACAAACCTTATATAATGACCCTCTCTTCAGACTCCCCATAATCAGAAAGAGAATTTAGTCCCTCTCTCATTAGGTCTAGAGAAATAAAAAGGGCCACATATACAGGTTTTGGAAGATCATACCAGTCAATGATCTATCGAAGTACCAATGGATTTAGATACACTTCTGCATCAAGTTTGGTTTCTATTTTTGTTTCAATGATTTAGCAAGAACATGTATTTCGATCTTTTTTAGTTTTCGGTGAATTTTTAAATCCAACATGAGCTGCATATCCTACATGTTTAGAGTGTATATACACATATATACATTTTCACTCACATGTGTGTATACACATTCGTACACAATTCTTAAAATAAAGCATTAATGTATGAGTATCATTTTACCTGCAAATTCTTGAACAAAAATTCTAATCAATCATAACTGTCACAGGGGCAAGTTTTTCACTAAACTTTTGCCTTCTTTGTAGCCTCCACCACCAACTCAAGGGGCACAACCACCTAACTCTCGCTCTAGCCAACTAGGGTCAGTTTGATCTAAAGCTCAAGACTTAAATGCCTAAGGGAAACTTAGAAACGAGTATAAGCACACTCACACTCAAACACACAAACACTCAAAGTTTACAAGGTCTACACTGGCATGTTTATTGCTTCACACTTGACTTCCTATATGCCTAATAAGGGTATGGAGGATCCCATAAAAGAATACACACTGTAGTACAAGCATAATACATCTAGCCCTAAGGCCTTGTACAGGTGTATGGCCTTGCCTCCCTTAAGGCCACTCGGCTGCAGTAACCCACTGAAGCACACAAGGGTCAACAAATCAGTCCTTGACTCTGTTTGCACCTTTGTGTAGACCAATGCATACCCAAGTCCTCCTGCATAACCATTATGTTGGAAAAAGTTTCAAAATATATCATATTTGTAAAGGTTTTGGTGATTTATTATTTTCCACCCAAAGTGCTTTGAAAATGTTTAGTCCCGTATTTAAGAGGGATTTTTTTTCAGGTGGTTTAAATAGAGTGTTTGTTCTTTATTTTTTACTTTGGTAAACTGTGTGTGTTAGGGTGACTTGCGAACGTTGTTGCAACACGTTGTTCGCACACACGTGCACATTAAGGTGTAATGTGGCATTTTGATGGCGTACCTCAGCACCTCATGTGCGCCTTACACACATGCGGCGTGAGGCGCATGTGTGGTGTTGAGGTCTGCTTTGACCAAGCCATCTTTTGAATTTTTATTTTTTGAATGGTTTGACCGTTTGAAAGACTTTAAAAATGCATTTATATAGCGTTTATTGGGTATTGTGATTGTTGGACGGTTTTAGAGGTCCTTGATCATTAGTCAAAGGCAGGTGACTGTTCATGGATATTTTTGTCCAAATTTCAAACAGTTGAATTTATGTCCTTTAATTTCATTTATCACAAAAATATCTTAGCCTTCCTAAAGTCTATAAATTTTTTCGTTTTTCATGTTTTGGGTCATTAAATTTTCTTATTCTCAAGCTTTCTCTCTTTATTCTTTTGTTCTCGATTTGGCTTACCAAGTTCAAGTGTGGGAGAGGTCCCCTGATCTTGAGAAGCAGTGACTCTCTTGAGGTTCAAGCCTAGTTGTATTCTGAGACCTCAATCGTAACAAATCCTTTTCGTATCTTTGAAATTCTCGAAGTGGGGTGATTGAAGTTCTAAAGATAACGATCTTATGAACATGCCTCTAAGCTTGGAATCTCGATTTTCCTAAATCATGTTTTTGGTCACCACTTGTTCCAACAATTTTAAAACTTTAAAATGACCTCTAGTTCATCATCCAACTCCATCAATCTACTGAGTTGTAACCTTGAGAAACTCAATCGATTTGATGGGTCAAACTTCAAGCGGTGGCAATCAAAGGTCTCTTTCTTGTTGTCCGAGCTACACATCGACTATGTCTTCAAAAAGTCTTATCTCACTATTGATGCTGGAGAAGTTGACACAGAAGAACAGAAGAAAGAGCGAGAAAAGTGTCACACTGACAACTACCGATGCAAATGGCATATCCTGAACACTTTAGTCAATTCTTTATTTGACATATATTCTAGTTTGGAGTCGGCTAGAGAATTGTGAAATGCTTTGAAGATCAAGTATAATGCAGAAGACGTTGGTAATAAAAGGTTTATCGTAGACTAGTATGTTAATTTTTCTATTATTGACAATAAGCCTATACTTGCTCAAATTCATGAGATGCAAATATTGACTTATAAGATCAAAAGAGAATGTATGTATCTTGATGATGACTTTCAAGTTGCAATCATCATTGAAAAATAGAAATCACCTAAAACATAAAAATGAGAAAATCACTTTAGATGGTCTTCTTAAGGACATCTGAACTGAGGGGGAGACTCATTTTCGTGACAAAAAAATTTGAGTCCTAAAGAAGGTTATCTTAAAGTGAATATTATTAGTAACATGGGTGGAAAAATCATGAAAACCTAGAAAAAAAAATTTGTGAAAGGAAAAAAGCTAACTGATAAAAAGAAAATTAGTTGCTATGTTTGTGAAAAGTTTGACTATTTTGCTAGAGAATACAATGAATAGAAGAGGACTGGTCCCAAGCTAAATGAGTCAGAGGAGAGGCTTGTTGTTGTAATCTATGAAACCTTCATGGTGGTTACGAATAAGGACCGGTACCTGGACACTGAAGGCATTGTTCATGTGGCAAACGACATGAACTTGTTCAAGTCGTATAAAGTAGTGGGGGAGGGATGTAATCTCTTTATGGGAAACTCTTCCTCAACTAAAGTGCTGGGAAAAGGGAGTGCGAAAATTAAGTTCACCTCCAGAAAAGGGCTAATAATTGAGAATGTCCACTATGCTCCAGAAGTTCAAAAAAATTTAATCTTTGCAGATCTACTGTCAAGAAATGATTTTAAAATTGTTATTGAGTTTGGGATTGTAACCATGACCAAAAGAAAAATCTTTGTAGGAAAAGGCTTTGCCACTAGTGGCATGTTTAAGATGAACAAAAATAAATCTGTTAGTTCTGTTTATGTGGTTGACTCCTATTTTCTTTAGTATTTGTGGTTAGGACATTAATTTTTGATGCATTCATAATATGAATAATTTTGATCTGCTTCCTTATCATGTCAAAATAGAACATAATCATAAGTGTGAGACATGCATTCAGACTAAGCTAACTAGACTCCCATTTCCTAGTGTAGAAAGAATTAGAAATTACTTGAATTAGTGCATTCAAATGTGTGTACGATGGATAATATTCTGAGTCATTATAACAATAGGTATTTCATTAATTTTATAGATGACTATTCAAAATTCAGTTATGTTTACTTGATGAAACATAAATCTTAAGCATTTTTTAAATTTTTTTATCTTGTTGAAGTACAAAATAAGTTTAAAACTAAGATTGCACATTTAAAAATAGATAGAGGAGGTGAATACATAGGTGAAAAAGTTGATAAATTTTGTGAAGATAATGATATTATTCATCAAACCTCTGTCCTTAAAACTCTTTAAAAAATGGTGTAACAGAAAGGGAAAACAAAATACTTGTAGAAATGATGAATGTTATGCTTCTTAATATGGGTTTACATCCCAACTTATGGGGATAGGCTCTACTTACGGGTTGTTATATTCTAAACTGAGTTTCTTATTCCAAATTTGATAAATCATCTTATGAATTATATTTTGGTAAGAAACCTAATCTTCGTTATTTTCGTGTTTGGGGTTATTTAACATATGTTAAAATTCTAAAAGATAAAATAAAGAAGGTTGGACCTGAAACATTCAAATGTGCATTTGTTAGATATGCTGAATATAGTAAAGCATATAGATTTTTGGATATTGCTAATGATGTTATTATTGAATCTAGAGATGCATTTTTTATAGAACATAAAAATGCATTCGATTCTTTTCTTGATGTTAGTTGTCCTGTAGTTGATGAACATACGGTTAAAGACATGATTGAATATTCTAATGATTATAATGTTGAACCTGAAACAGAAGTTAGGCACAATAAACGCATTATAAAACCAACTAATTTTGATTCTGACTTTTATACATTTCTAATTTAGAATAATCCTTGTTTCAAGAGGATATGTCTTCTCAAGATGTTGTCTTTTGGAGAGAAGCTATAAAAGATGAAATTGACTGAATTATATCTAATAATATTTAAAAATTAGTGAATTTATCTGTTGATTGCAAATTGATTTAAAAAAAAAAAATTAAAAGCCAATGATATAATTGATAAATTTAAAGTTTATTTAGTTGCAAAAAAATTTAAACAAAAAGAAGGTATTGATTATTTTGATACTTTTGCTCCTGTAACCAGAATATCTATTATTAGAATTCTGATTGCCATGGCTGCCATATATAAGTTTGAAATTCATCAAATAGACGTAAAAACAACCTTTTTGAATAAAGAATTAGTTTAATAGATATATATGGAGCAACGTGAAGATTTTGTAGTGCTAGGGTAAGAATGCAAAGTTTGCAAGCTTGAAAAATCCTTATATGGTTTAAAGCAAACTCCTAAGCAATGACATGAGAAATTTGATAGTTCTCTAGTAAATAATGGTTTTAAAATATATAATATTAATAAGTATGTCTACAATAAAATAGATTATAATTCTACTATTATTATTTGTTTATATGTTGATGATATGCTTATTTTGGGTTTTAATAGTGAATGTGTAAACCAAACAAAAAGATTTTTATCTTTCATGTTTTGTATGAAAGATTTTGGGTGATGCAGATGTTATTTTAGGAATCAAAATTGTGAGAAATAATAACATCATTGCATTATATTAATCACATTATATGGAAAAAAATCTTATAAAGTGTGAATCTATTGATTATTCCCCTGCATTCACTCCATATGATCCAAATCTGAAATTGACTCCTAATGATGGTGTCAGTGTTCAATAATTAAAATATGCCAGTATTGTATAGCTAGTCTTATATATGCAATGAATTGCACAAGGCCTGATATAGCCTATTTAATGAGTAAGGTGTGTAGATATACTAATAATCTTGGACATCAACATTGGAATATTGTGAACATAATTTTTAGATATTGTAAGCATACTTTAGACTACAAAATCCACTATACTGAGTTTTCTGCTATTATTGAAGGGTATAGTGATGCAAGTTAGAACACTGAATTTGAAGATTCCAAATCTATGAGTGGTTGCGTTTTTACTCTTGGTGGGAGAGCAATTGCATGGGGGTCTAAGAAACAAACCTGTATAACTCATTCTATAATAGAATATGAGTTTATTGTTGTAGCATCTGCTTGTAGAGAAGTTGAATGATTTAAAAATATACTTGTGGATATTCTACTAGGTGAAAAGCCCATACTTGCTATTTCAATGTTTTGTGATAATGAATTAGCTATATATAAAGCAGATAATATGAAATACAATAAAAAGTCTAGACATATTAGTCTAACACACAGTTTTATAAGATAAATGATTGATGATGATATTATATCATTGAAATATGTGAAGTCATGCCAAAACTTGGTAGACCCATTTACGAAAGGCCTTTCAAGAGATATCATCAGTAAAATATCAAGGAGAATAAAAATTAAGCCAATTAAGTCATCATCTAAGAATACCCAACCTAGAGTGTTGAAGATCCCACATGCCTAGGTTCAATGGGAAACAAATTGATGAATGACAGGTATTGATCATATTTATGTGATCCCATTCCTGATGTGTGCTCATGAGCTGTAAATAATGTGAGGGTTTAGCTAACAGCTCTTAATGAGTTTGTAGGCTTTAAGGCTAAGGTGTGTGTTACAGAACACTTAGACAAACGTACCTATGTGAGTATAGAAGTGTGAGCCACTTCTTATAAGAATTAAATTTTTTTTAAAGTACTCATGAATCTAGGTAAGCGCAAAGCTCTAAATGTTTCAACTTGAAATCTACATAATTAAACTTTTGAAAACCTATGTGTGATATAAAACTCGGTTAACAATATAAGGAGCTAAGTTTAAGGTAAGTCTACTTAGCACCTTGGTTAATTTAGGTTTTCTTTCACTAAGTGGGAGTTCAAGTCCTGTAGACACTCTCATTAATGCATAAGTTTTCTATGCAAGCCAAGTATATTTTGAAACTAATAGGGGATTGTTGAAAAAAGTTTCAAAATATAGCATATTTGTAAAGTTTTTGGTGATTTATTGTTTTCCACTAAAAGTGCTTTGAAAATGTTTAGTCCTGTATCTAAGGAGAAATTTTTTTGGTGGTTTAAATAGAGTGTTTGTTCTCTATTCTTTACTTTGGTAAACCGTGTGTGTTTGGGTGACTTGCAGATGTTGATGTGCTTCACGCAAGAATGGACACACCGTTTGCGCACACGCATGTGTGCGCAAGGGCGATTGAGGCACGATGTGGCATTTTGATGGCACACTTTGCACTTCGCATGTGAGGTGTTGAGTTTTGCTTTGACCAAACCGTCTTTTGACTTCATTTTTCGAATGGTTTGGCCGTTTGAAAGACTTTAAAAATGCATTTATATAGCGTTTATGGGGCATTGTGATTGTTGGACGATTTTGAAGGTCTTTGATCATTAGTCAAAGGCAGGTAAACGTTTAGGACCATTTTTGTCCAAATTTTAAACTGTTGAATTTATGGCCTTTAATTTCATTTATCACAAAAACGTCTTGGCCTTCTTAAATTCTATAAATTTCTTCATTTTTCATTTTTTGAATCATCAAATTTTTGCTGATACTCAAGCTTTCTCTTTTTGTATTCTTGTGTTCTCGATTTGGCTTGCCAAGTTCAAGTGTGGGAGAGGTCACCTGATCTTGAGAAGCAATGACTCTCTTGAGGTTCAAGCTTAGTTGTATCCTGAGAACTCAGTCGTAATAAACCCTTTTCGCATCTTCGAAATTCCTGAAGTGGGGCTATTGCAGTTCTAAAGATAGCGACGTGCCTCTAGGCTTGAAATCTTAATTTTCCTAAATCATGTTTTTAGTCACTACTTGTTCCAACACATCATGCTTTGGTCATCTCTCAGATAATTTGTATGTACAAAATTCTTAATGCAAAGCAATAAGATACAGCATTACTTCTGGGAAGTAGATCAGGTCATGATGAACATGAGTGTTTTTGCTCATGCCGACATCGTGGCCATCCGATTTGCATTTTAAAAAGCTCAAAAGTCAACAAAACTACATGGCATTCATACAAAATGCAAACAGATGGCCACGATGTCGGCATGAGCAAAAACGCTCATGTTCAGCATGACCTGATCTGCTTCCTTACTTCTGGGTGCAAAGTCCTAAACAAGAAGTTGAAAATAGAAACATAAGGTAATTTTAGAACAAAAAATATACGTACAAAATAAGGAGTCAAGATAATAAAAAGGAACAGGTGAAGGGAGGGACACAGTTTATTCTATTATAGTTGTTGGCATTTTGAGAGATACCTGTTGCGGTTGATCTTTCGTCAAGCTCTAAGATGACTGAAAATCTTATTAAATTTTTTGTTAAAACGATGGTGCCCATTAAAATCAAATGCACATTAAGTTTGTCACTTGGAGCAAACAACAATAAAATATGCCTAACTATGTTTTGATTATGCATCTTGACCATACGTGAAAATGTTCGTCCATGCATTTTCTAAAATTCTTACGATAGGTGCAAATGCTCTAATAAGGTCACGACTATCCGTTTATCATCACTATAGGTGTCAAGCTGAGGCATCCTGACTAACTGAGAGATGTGACCTTATTCCTACATGACCTGATTAATTTGATCTGGCACTGGCCATCTACTTTCATTCTTCCCAGAATTCACTGCAAAAATATTTTTCATCAATTTCTAGTCTCTGCAGCCAGAAAAGATAATCTCGACTGTCAATGTTGGGAGCTAATGCTGCTGATTTATTTATTTTTGAAAGGCAAGCTGGTTTAGGCAGACCCCTTCCAGATATCATTCAATCCTTTAGAAAAAATCATTACGATAACTTATATATCCTCCCTCAAGGGGAACCAAGTATCTTGCTATATAATTTGAGTTATACTGAGGTTTTTGTACAATAACTCTATCAAAACTATACAAAGAAATCCTCACTTCACGCGGGATTTCTTGACCCTGATCCTTCCTAAGAATTTTGCGATTCTTCTGGATGCTAGATCAGCCATTCCAGTCTCTAAGAAGATATTTGAACCAAGGTCTATCGAGTTGAGAATACCTGGCCATCCTCACCACTCTTTGTCGTCCAGAGTGCCACTCGTTGAGAAGCATCCTGCCTTTATGAAGTACCCAGTGTGATTACTAAAGGTGAACCCCCCCATAACATATCTGCTTGATACAGCCCACAGATTGGGTCCATCCCTGTTTAAGAGGGAACCAACAAACCAGACGCCTCCATCGCACTGCAACCGCATCCTCCTCCGAGTTGTTAAGGACTCAAATTACGTGCTCCCTCAACATATGGAGTCCTTTCTGAATCTGAGGTGGGTTCCTCGTTTCACCACCAAAAATATACTGGTTCTGCAGTTTCCATGTCCAAATATACTGATTCATTTTCTATGTTCTACATTATTATAGGGGGGCGTTAGTTTGTTTGAGGGCTTCGGTAGGAAAGAGGGCGCTTCCCCGCTGTTAAAATTGGTGTGAATCGGCCCTTAGCAGATTCAAATTTAAGAGGCCTATCACTAGCAATATATATATATATATATAAAAGGTGGTAGCTATTGATCTACCTAACAGAGCTTTCAAAGTTTTTTTCCCATGTTCTACATAAACCTGATCATACAGATGTAGATGTATTTGGCACAGTCAATTTACTATATGTCTTTTCCATACGCTTTGAATATTTAAGAATATCTTACACAATCAATTTTTAAAATCTTATAAAATCTAACTGTTCATTGGAATCCGATGATTCAAGAGTCCATTCCTATAAAATCAAGTATGTAGAATGCATCTGTACGGCCAGATTTTAGAAAAAAAAAATGAAAAAAACTTTCAAAACCCCAGTTAGCAGCTACCACATTATATATATAATAAAACCTAACATATTAGGCCCCATTTCTCTTTCTGCCTCGTAGGTTTTAAGTGTTTTATGATAGATCTAAACCATTAGATGTGTTTAGCATGATCGCTTTAGTGAGAATTGACTCTTGGATCATGTTTTTTTGATAAAAAACATGTTTTTATGAGCTGGAAAAAACTAGTACCTTCATAGCCATTGATTTTGGATAACCTAAAAACCTGTATACAGATCAGATTATGGCGGTCCAAAAACTGGTTCTCACTAAACAAAACCTATAACGTGAGAAAAAATACTTAAAACTATGATTTTTGAAGGGACCTAAGAGAAAAGGGGGCCTAAGAACAGCATTACTATATATATATATAGTGAGAACCAACTTTTGAATAGAGGAATCTAACCTGTATACAGGTTTTTTCAGTGATCCAAGATCAAAAGGCTATGAAGGTACCAGTTTTTCTCGGCTCATAAAAACATGATCTAAGAGTCGATTCCCACTAAATAGATCATGCTAAACACATCTAATGGTTCAGATTTATCATAAAATACTTAAAACCTATGAGGCAGAACGGGGCAGAATGAGAAATGGGGCCTAATATGTTCAGTTCTTCACTAACAGATTCATATGTACGACATAGCTTCAATCCTAGTTGCTTAGTCTGTTGTAGTGACTTGCAACCTATAATGCAGCCTCCCCGTCATCTGCATGCTGTTTTGACATCATGAACCTTTTACAACCTTTCTGACATTATGTTAGTGAATCTGTTGCATCATTTAGCACAACTTTTGGGGTCGATGATACACAGTCTCTAGACTCCTCATCGTTACATCATGTTAGGTCATTCAAAGAGTAGAAAATAGCTAGATGCAAGGTAATATATGTGGGCTAGTGCCAGGTTAAGCTTTACAAGATTGGCTGACATTTTTTTTTAATGATGAATCCACCAGATTAAGCCCTAATAGGTATAGTGATGAACACCGGAAAAGTGGATCGTGTTCCATAATGCTGCTCCAAACTTGTCGCGTGTTTGATCAAAGGGGAGAATCATCCAGGGATTTTGGATATCTTGATGCTCGCCCTCATCAATTGTATGAATAGGGATGGCAGTGGGGCGAGGCGGGGCGGGGTGGGGGACAAGGTCTCCACCCCGGCCCTGCCTCAAGATTTTATCCTCCACCCCCGCCTCCATCCCCGGCGGGGATGAATTTTATCCTCCACCCCCGCCTTCATCCCCGTTTCATGTCCTCCATCCCCGGTTCAAAGGGGGATGAGGCGGGGAGGGGAAAAGTGCACGTCCATCCCCGCCTCCACCCCCGGACAGAGATGGATTTTAACCTTCGTCCCCGCCTCCATCCCCGTTTCATACCCTTCATCCCCAGTCCAAACGGGGCGAGGCGGGGAAAAGTGCACGTCCATCCCCGCCTCCACCCCCGGACGGAGATGGATTTTAACCTTCGTTCCTGCCTCCATCCCCGTTTCATACCCTTCATCCCCAGTCCAAATGGGGTGAGGCGGGGCCCGCTTTCGCCCAGTCCACTGCCATCCCTATGTTTAAAATGTCACCCTAATAAATTGATGCTCGCCCTCGCATGCAGGAGGCAAGCCCATTAAGTGACCCGGTTCTCGGTGAGGGTTCTTAGCTCATCATAAAAAATAAAATAAAAAAGTCATTACTACGGGTGTGTGGATCCACCCTCGTGGGGCCCATGGTTCCTTGGTTTTTTTTCATGAATTATGTAAAAGTAATGCATTGCACATGAACACCACCATCATATCACGGCACCATTGTGGAGGAACATTGGGGTCCATGGCCATTGGTTACGGTTAGTGGCCTGCATTCATGGCCATCTGATTGTGCCGCATCAATTGTCCATAGACAGTTACTGAGCGTTTCATCCCTTGCACTCATTTTTGGTTTTATCTTTAACATACTGAACATTATCTTTTCTGCCCAGCTGTATTTCGTTACCAGCATTTTTATCTAAACTGAGGTTGTGTCCGAATTACAAAAATGACAAATCTGGTCAATTGATTTTTTTTTTCTTTACGTTTTGCCTTTCTGTTGCCTTAAAAATCTGTATCAGATCAGAGCGAACTCTGACGAATTACCATCGAGGGTCACCCTGACCATTTTGGATGCCGTTCATTTCGTGAATGATCAAGTCAAATGGCAAAAGCTGCAAATGAATGTTGAGAACCCTTCCAATGAATGTTCATCTCACTCTTCTCCTCTCTCCATTATCAAGAACTCCCTTAGGTGAAGAAGAAGAATATGAAAAAGTGGGGAGAAAAGCGAAAAGCTTGCCGGAGAAGGGGAAGGTCGCCGAATAAATTTGGTAACATGGTTTTTTTTCTTTGGCTGGCTGCTGAAGGGGGTTGGGGGGAGCTGGCCGGAATTGTGAGCTTAGGTTCACGCCTAAGCCTCTCTCCCTTCTTCGGTCTGTTTTGGTTGAAATATAAAAGAGATAATGAGGGTAGCAGTAAATGGGAAAAGGGAGGAGAAAGGGGGAGGTGAACCGCCGAAAGTTGCTGGATCTCATCGGAGCTTCGATGGTTTCGCCAGAACCTGGGCTCGGTCATCACCTTAGTAGTGTGGCCGGAGGTTCACGCCTGAGAATCACTTTTTTCCTATGTTTCAGAGGGGTAAAGGGGGACTAAGAGTTTAGCAGTAAATGAGAATGAGAAGGAGAAAGGGGAGGTGAGGCCGCCAGAATTCGCTGAAGCTTGCGCAACGACGCATGGGGCTCAGGTGACACCCTGGTGGTAGCTAGAGGTTTACGAACTAATCAAATATGAGAAGTGAAATCTCATGAGGCTACAAATCACATGATTTTGATTTTCACGAAATTTACTTTCACATTTGTAAAAAGCAACCAAACATGCTCTAGAGGGCATAGTTGAAAGAGAGAAAAACTCTCTTAGGAAAATAAAGTTTTGCCTATGAGAGCTTTTGATACGAGAAGTTATCCAAACGAAAAATTTTAGCTTGTTTGTGTTGCATGAGAAAAACAAAGTGAAAAAATGTGAGAGAGGAGGAGGGTGGTGGTGATGGTGGAGGGCGGTGGTGAGATAGATAGTGGTGGTGGTGGTGAGATTGGTGGTGGGGAGTGTAAAAATATTTTTTTCTTGATAGAAAACGTTCTTCCACCACTAGGGATGGCAGAATGGATGGGGGAAAACGGGCCCCGCCCTGCCTCACTCCGTTTGAAACAGGGATGAACGTTAAAAAATCCATCCCCGTGCAAGTATGAAAGCAAGGATGAACTTAGGCTTTTTTTCCGCCCTGTCCTGATCCTTGCCCTCCCCATCCCCAATCCTTCTGAGGGATGACAATAGATAAAGGGAAACCGAGCCCTGTCCGGTCTCGGATTTTGAGACGGGACGGGGCTGAAGACCTTGTCCTCCGCCCCCACCCCGGTCCACTGCCATCCCTATCCACCACCCCTTACGAAGAAATATTTTCTATTAAAAAGTGTATTTTTCAAAAAAAAAAAAATCTCGTTTGGAAGGGTAAAAAAATCGGTAAGAATTTTTTCATTTTGTATCACTGTTTCTACATCCTTCTCACTTCCAAACGTGCCCTAAATTAATCAGTTTATGAAAAAACATACAATCAAATATAGCCGTTTTAGAATCGGACCATTTCAAAGATTTTTTTCTACTTAGTTTTGTTTTTATAAATACATATTTCAAATCTATTTAAGAGAATCGATTCAGGGCAGAATCATCCCAATTTGGCAAAACAGACGTCGATTCTGGAAAGGGGTTAACCCCTGCATCATATCCGCAAAGGGCAGGTTCGATCTGAATCGCCCCAATTCGCATAACTTTTGATAACAATGGTTCCAAGTGTTCATATTAGGATCTAGGTCCGGACAGAATCACGTGGATCTAGACCAGAAAAAGATGGACTGGATTTGGCTTGGTGCTATCTGCTACCTTTTCTGACTTATATATACCGGACAAAGGAGGCCCCACTACCCATATTTGAGCCAGCTGTGGTTCGGATCCTGTCATTCGGTCCAGATAGTACCAATATTATCAACATGCCTGTAGGTTATAGTGTAGGGTACCATGCAGGCCCCTGACCAATCTGACAGCTGTATACTTCCAAGATTGATGTCAAACGGCATCATATTTTCATAGACATAGGGTTGTGGTTGTGGGTAGGTCTGTCAAACGGTTCGGGTATGACTCGATTCGATCCAGGTTCGGTAACAATGAATTAGGTTCAATTAGCTACCCGGGTTGGGCTCGTAAGATCAGAGTACTATGTAGGCTCGGATATGGTTCATGAAATTTCATACAAGACACAAGCCTGACTTAAGTTACAATTAAAAATTAATATTATATCAAGTCTAATTTAGAGAGAGAAAGCAGCGGCATTAGTACCTTTAACTGGGCGTGTGCAACCAAGGTAGGAGTCAGTAGTTTAGTATGGAGCGGCAGTATTGACAAGGGAGACAAAGGATAAAGCGTCAGTGTTACGGATTTTGACTCCCTTTTTTGCGCTAAAATAGAGCAGAGTGAGACAGCTTCCTTGTCTCAGCTTTATTCGCCTGCTCTGCTCTTTCCACCCGTTTGAAGCATGAGCCCCCAGCTTTTTGGTCTCCTCCGCCAGCTACCACCACTAGCCCCTCTCCTGCACCCTCACACTACCTTACCCTTTACAGTTACTTAATTCATTTATTTTCTTTCCCTTTTGTTCCTCTCCTCATAATATTCAATAAAATATTGTTTTTTGCAATCAAATAATCATAGACACGCGAGTTCGTTTTTTTCCCATTATCTCATTTTTCATTACTGTTCTTTTTCTTAACAAAAAATATCCATGTTTGGTAAAACCCTTGAGGTCCTCCCACCCATTTGCACCTTGGGGCAAAAGACCGTACATGTGGATCTGTGAATTTTGAACTGGTGACATCCTGTCAACTTGGTGATGTTCACAAGTCACCCCTGGCTCTTGTGGGCTCTCATTTTTTCTTGACACTAGTTTTTTTCTTTAAGAAAAAAAATAGCATCATCAACACTATAATAAGGCTTCACTTTTTTTTTTTTTGAAAGGCAAGTTGGGGTTAAGCTGGTCTTTACCAGTTATACAAATATACCATTGGGTTTTAAACCTGCAACCTTCCAAAGCAAGGTGACATGCACTAGCTGCTCCTACCGACAAGCGGATCCCGCCCCCTCTCGTTGTTTAGGCTTCCCTTATTTGTACAATGCAAATTAGCATCTGTCAACGGTTATGCGCTTGATCAAGGTTTGTATTTTTTTCCTTCAGTAAGTAGTTTTTCGTGGGATTCGAACTCATGACCTGGTCTGAGTTGGACACTAAGTCTGAACTCAGTGTGCCACTAGTAAAAAGTAAAAGGTAAAAGCCCTTGTACGACTCTCCCGGTACATCGGCTTGCATCTCTCCACCAGGAATAAGAGTCCAGTTGAACAAACAGGCTATATTGAAAGTAAATGCAACACTACGATTACGGGTATCACATTAGACCCACTATCCCAAAGCAAAATGCTACTTTAAAAAAGGTTCTTACAAGGACACATGCTCGTATAACCACTTTTTTTGAAGTGTGAGTACTGTAAATAAACTACTTTGAAAAGAACATTCGATAAGGAATGCTTTTTTTTTTTTTTATGTCATGCAGTCTAATATCTAAAAATGCATTCACAAGTTTGATTTTCAAAGTACCAACGCGGGACTCCGCTTGTCTGGTAGGAGCAGCTAGTTCAAAGTCACCTTGTGTTGGGAGGTTGCATGTTCAAAACCCAATGATATAGTTGTACAGCTGGTAGGGGTCCTTGCCTTTAAAAAAAAAAAGTTTGATTTTCAAAAGTACATAAATTCAATAACTTGCATAATATAATCAAATTTGTAAATGTACCAAACATGCCGTTATCTCTTTAAATGGATATATACAGGGATAGTAGTTGGTGCTATTGAGGTCATGAAACTATTGACTATGAATCACATTCTTTTCATATTTTTTTTTTATAGATCAGCCCTTGTAGATGTGATATATGAGGATTGATGAGTAGAAAAAGTAAAAAATAATAGCTCACAATGTATTAAAATATTACCATTCAAAAAATCATCTTTTTAGATTGAAATAACATGATCTATGTTTTGATCCTTAGCAAACAAACAAACCATGTTGAGTACATTTATGTGGTCAGGTTTGCTGTAATCGGATTTGGTAGATAGAGCTCAAATATATGATTTTCAGCTGTGTCTTTACCACAGCAGGGTAGATTGCATGCTCAGTGCAGTGGTTGTGAGGGTGCTGAGTTGAAGGTACTAGAGCAAACTCCACTGGCGCACATGTGTGTCTCTAACTTTTAGAGGTGGGCAACATAAGGTACAATGGTCATAGGGGCCCCCACCCATGGTTTTCCTCGCTTCTACAAGGGTTCTTCATCACAAAAAAAATAGTGATGTGCCTTTCATAGTACTATATATATTTCTTAATGTTGATAAATAAAAATTTGAAACCTTACCTTTTAAATAAAAAAAATTCTTTTTAAAATGATTTGGGGATGTTGTTTGAACTTCGACCGTCCTTTGCCAAAGAGAAGGTAAAGCCAAAGCAAGTCCTTTGATTTTATAGCGCACAACATATAATGCAAATGAACAAAAAAAATGTGTAAGAATATGCTCTAAACTAATAAAATTAATTAAATGAATAAAAAAATAGATAAACAAACACACATTTTTCGAACCCGAGGTCCGTTTTAGGCTTTAGAGTTCTTTTCGTCATTTTTGTCTGTTCAACAACACTTTCGCAGAAAAGTAAGGGTTTTCTGTCATTGTTTCGACAGAACCTCCGTGCACCCGCAGAAAAGTGAGAGTTTTTTGTAGTTGTTGAAGAAGATCGAAGAGACAAGTTTCAATAGTCTTGCATTCATTTTTCTCAGTGCCAGCACTCAGACGTCTTCCTTTCTCCCATGATCATAGGGACATACCTTAATTTGTAGGCGTTCAAAACGCATCCGAATTATGGGACTTTTTGAGTTCAGATCTGATCCAAATAGATCTGTACTCATTCCGAATAAGATATAAGGTTAATTGTGAGGAGTCATCTCTAGGAGAAAGTTTATTCGAGAGAGAATATTTCATAAAAAATGTGCAAAAGTGGTTGAAGATATGACGAATGTGTTTCATTTGGTTGAACTGGTTTGTTCGTCCCAAGATGAACACCTAAACAAGTTTGATCATCATTTGTAAACAAGATAAACCAAATGTCAGATAGACTGAATGACTGAACCGAGATACTCACTCACAGACAGACGACTGACTTAGATAGTCGTCCGAAAGAGACAAGGCAAATGTTGGATAGGTTGGACGATTGAACTGAGATAGCCATTTAGAGTCGAATGGCTGAACTAAGATGGTCGTTTGTGCGATGAAAGACTTAACTGTTTTAGTTGTCCAATGGATTTTTTAAGTTTTCTCATGTGATCTTATTTGTGAACTCTAACCTGAAGCTTGATTTTTTTAAAGACGTTAGTATTTTGGGCATCTTGAAAAAAAAAAAGTGTCTACATATGCCTCTCTTTGTCATTAATCGATAATGACTTGATTTGTAACAAATACATAGATACCCTCAACCAATTTTGAAAACTACTGAGTTATGGAGATCGATTTTGTATTGTCGAACTAGGTTCAACCATTATTCCAAAAATAAAGAAAACTAGACTGCAGAGACTGTTTGTGATATCTCTAAACGAGGTCGGACCAGTTTGAAAACCACTAAGATGTTGAGACCATTTCGGTCCCTCCAAACATGGTTGGGCCAGTGTTTTGATGAGAAAACTAGGTTGTTGAAATCATTTTTTGTTTCGCCGAACGAGGTCAATCTAGTTTGAAAACTATCAGGTTGTGATCCTGGCTTTTCTTAGAAGCTGGTGACTCTGAAGGCTGCTTGGCAGGCTGCACCATCTGATGAGGCATGATATTGCTGACTTAGTGAAAACCTACAACGATTCTTAACTCCTATCGACAAACTATATTCAATGGAGGAGAAGATAAAATACTGGGCATCAGACGAGGATAGCACAATATATATGTAGATCTCTTTTATACCTTTTAGGCCAATTTTGATTTTAGAGGCCTTTTGAATGATTTTTTAAAATTTTGCAAAAATCTTGTGGGAAAAAATATCATAAGTCCTACACCTCTTGTGGGTTTATGGATAGATTTGAGTTAAACCAGTATGGCCTTAGGGTGGAGGTACCCTTCTTAAAACGATCAATTTAGACATGAGATTTTTTGTTTCTAGTGAGGGGAGTCAGACATACTTCAAACACCGAACAAACCTTTCTCGGTATTCTTCAGACTCATGATTCTTATGGCTAGACTCTTTTGTGCCTCATGATGCCTTCCATGAACTTTTATTCATTGAGACCCATGCATTTGTAGTAGAGTGGGTAACTTAAATCAGCCATGAATGATTGATCATTTAGGGTAAGAATTTTTGTATTTGTAGGCATTCGAACATATCCAGATCATGAGACTTTTCATGTTCAGATTTGGTCGAAATGGATCCGTACTCATCTCGAATAAGAGATGAGGTTAGTTGGGAGGAGTCCTCTTTGGGATTAAGTTTGTCTGAAAAAGAATATTCCTCCAAAAACGTGCAAAAGTGGTTAGAGATAAGGCAAATATACCTCATTCGCTCAAATTAATTGAATGGTTAAACTGGTTTGTTCATTTTGAGATGAGCGGCTAAACAAGTTTGACCATCTTTTTGAAACATAATAAACCAAATGTCGGATAGACTGTATGGCTGAATCGAGATAGCCACCCAAGGATAAACGATTAAACTGAGATAGTCGTGCGGAAAAGACATGACAAATATTGGATAAGCTAGACGGTTGAACTGAGATAGTCGTTCATGATCAGACGATTGAACTAAGATAGTGGTTCGTGTGGTGCACGATTGTACTGTTTTAGCCATCAAACTAATTTTCTTGGTTTTCTTGTATTGTCAATCTTTGTGAGCTCTAACCTACAACTTAATTCTTTCAAAAATATTAGTATTTTAGGCTTTTTGAAGAAAACAAATGAGTGTCTATCATATTATATATATATTAAATATTTTAAATGTATTTTTTATTATATAAATAATTTTATTTATAAAATATATAAAAAAATAAATTTTTTTGAGTTATAGTTGATTTTGACTGTTAAATTATAAATTTACACTTAACAAGACAGCATCAACTCTAATCCTTTATGTCTTCTTGCATCACTCTAATTATTTTCTTGTAACAGTTCAGTCAAACACTCCCGTGATTTCTGCGAGCTTTTAGACTATTAGAAAGCAAATGAAACAAAACGTAGATATTCCGTCAGAACATATCAAAAGTTCAGCTTTTTTCTATTTTCTTTTCAGAATTAACAAAATAAAAAATCAAGGTTCATAATCATGAATTTTTGCTGACTGGTCAGGGAAATTATTGTTTTCTTCCACTGGTGCAAGTGAGAGAAGGGTAGAGATTTTAGAGGTAGGCAAAGGAAAATACTGTGTTTTATTACCAACGGCTCCGCTTGTCTAGCAGGAGCAGTTATTGGGACGTTGCAAGTTCAAATCCCAATTGTATGATTGTATAACTGGTGGGGTCTGCCTAATCCTAGCTTGCTTATAAAAAAAAAGAAAATCTCGTTTTATTTGTCGACTTTAGACGACAATGGATTAACGCAAAAATAAGGAAAAGATGAACAGGTTGGATGCAATTAAAATAAAAAAAGGTAGTGAAGGGTAATATTGACACTTTAACATGTTAACAAAAGATGTTGGTTCTCAATCATGTTTAATTCAATATAAAATTTCACAAAGTTTGTAATTACAAACAATGTAGACTTAATTCTATTTAACGTGAAAAATAAAGCCAGTATTGGTAGCCATGCATGTCTCTAAACACGCGATTTTGGATACACCCATTTATCCAGATAATTGGGATAAGTTGAGATATTGCGTTGCATTGCTACCATCCTATAGATACATCTATGAAACCAGGAAACGCAAACAAGGTTAATATTTAATGATATTGAAGGCAGAAGGAACTATTGAGCTAGAAATCATAAGATCAGGCGTTATCGAATCAATCTAACAACCATATAGATATGTTCAACATGGTTTGTCTTCTAAAGATCAAATCTTGAATTGTGTTGTTTTACTTAAAAATATGATTTTTGAGTCATGAAATTTTAGTGCGTAGGTAGCGCGCGGGCTGTTGATTTTTTTTCTTAAGAAGCCTACTTACATGTCACAATCACATGAACAATATTAACCGCAATTTTCATGAACATTTTCATTGTTTTCTCTTAAATCTAACAGTATGGATGTCATCTGCATGCTTGGTTTAATAATGAACAACTCTTGAATCATCTCATTATGCTGCATAAAGAAAATGTTTTAAGGCTTTAAAATCAATGACTAATAATCATTATAAATATTCAAGCATAAAAAATTGATATATTTTTCATCAAAAATACACAAATTCAACAATTGATTCCTAGCAAATTTAAGATGGCAGATCAGGTGTAATTAGAAGTGGGCACTGCATGGGCCAGCCTGACCCAGCCCACAATGGGCTGGCCTTGGCTAGAATATTTGGCCCCAAACCTGGCTTCTGGTCTAATCTGCCCCCCCCCCCCTCCCCCCGACCTGAAGCAGACTGGCATGGGCTGGGCCCCAGGCTGGCCCGATCCAGCCTGTTATTATATATATAACGTAATATATAATATATTATATTATATAAATAATATACATTATATTATATATAATAGGCCCACCCCGACCTGATTAGGCCCATGAGCCTAATGGGTGAGCCATAGGCTAAGGTTTTCCCAACCGGCCAACCTGAACTGGGCCTTTCTCCAGGCCCGCCATTGATAAGTGTAATTAGATTGCACACTTTAAGTGTGCCGCTGCACGTGGCTACCTTAAATCTGCTGTTGGGCACCACAAAATATGGAGGGCGACCAGGCTTAAAGTATGCAATGTTATTGCACATGATCGGCCCTCCTAATTTATTATGCTGAATACAAACAGGTTGAATTTGTCAAAAAAAAAAGTTGAAAATGCCCAGTTCATATTATTGTTCTCATATTTTAGTAATGTCGCCCCGCCCATCAGCCAGAACCGATAATCTGGGTCTCGCTTGAACTGAGCTACAGTAAGTATAAGGGGAGGGATTGACGGTTCTGGCTGCTGGGTATGCGATCCGATCCATAATATCCGATCTATAAAATAAAAAAAATATATATAAAACTTAAAAAAACATTGATTTATTTTATACTGAATAGTTCCGTGCCTTCAATAGCACAAAATGTTAACCAAAACAAATGACGTTACAAATGAAATGAGAAGGGTGAGACAAGGGTCTTTCGGTTATTCCACCCAAGAGCAACTTATATATATATATAAAAAAAAAAAGAAAAATGAAAAAAGCAAATATGATTATCGCCAACAGAGCAGGAGCAATTCCGTCATTTGGGTTTTCGTTTTATACGCATCGGAAGCATGCTCTGCTGTTCGCTGCAGCAAAATTTCGCTTTCTTCCACCTTCGCCATTCATGGTTCCCATGCACACCTTAAATAACTGCATGCCACGCGCAGCGGAGCGATAGTCGGATCTCCCGGCTAAGCCCACGCCCTCTCCTCCTCAAGAAGCGGAAGATCACGGCGAGTTCTCCGGCGGATCCCAGACGACCTCCGCCCCACCGGGACCCCTGCGACCCTGAACCAGGAAGATCCTCCTCCCCCCTCTCTCAGGGTTTCTTTCTTTCCTCCGATTTTTTTCCCGTCGATTCTTCGTGTTCGTCGTTGCGGGGATTTCTTTCATCTCCTTAGCCGTCCGTCCGGATTTGATAAGCGGATGCAGAGGTTTTCGTGAGTTCCGGTCGGGTTTCCGGCCGGGGAATTCTTCGCGGGATCTCATTCTGGTCGGCCGAGATGTACGTCAATCCGTCGGCGCAGCTTTCGGAATCGAATCGGAGGATCATCGATCCGAGCGGCACGTCGAAGCGTGTCTACCAAACATGGAAAGGAAGCAATGTACGTTTTCTTCTTCTTTTACAGCTCCTTCGTGTTTCCTGTTTTGGAAGGTCTATGTTTCTTTTTTGTTTCTTTCTCTTCTTACTGAGCAAAGTTTCAGATTTTGTTTGAGATTTCTTTCCTCTTCTGGCGATGAATACAAGAAATTGATGATCCTGAGTTTTGATTTCGATATATTGATAGCGTGATTTGAACCTGAAAATTTGGTACTGTAATCTTCGTTCAGGATTGCAAGAATGCGTCTCGTTCAATGAAAATTTCTCTCGTATTTTCTGATCAGATGTTCAGAAAACGATTGTACGAAATTTAGTTTTTTCTTAGTCGTTCTTGCTCCGTGAAGTAATCAGACATTTTGCTTCTAGTCTGAAACATATCCTATTTTTCGATCCCGTTTGCTGTTTAGGAATACTTGGTGAACATTGATCCTTCTGGTTTGGGAGGAATTCATTCAATAGCGTAGTTAGATCCGTAATGAGCAGAACACGTGCACTTGTTGGTCACGAGAAGGGAGTTTAGAAGGTGCGAAGTTTAAATGGGAGCTTCTTGGAAATTGGTTGTGCCAGTGGAAGGATCAGCAAATTGTGTATTAGTATGCGAAAGCAATGTACAGGGCCGGCTGGCCTCTTTGAGATTTGAGCCTCCTATTTTGAAGGGGCCTCAAATCTTTTAATAGCATGCATTAATATCAGCTAAGAATATACCTCTGCCTTAGAGAAATCAAATAAAGGTTCCGACACTCCTGATGAACAGCATGCCCGCACGAAGAAACATGAATCCCATCACAACCTAAAGGACCAAATCCACCAAATTTTGATGTGGCATCTCCTTTTGCTGCAGAACCATAACCACCAGCTTGATGGATATCAGAAATCCATCGTGACACAGACTGCACATAATCTCCTAACAAAGCCAAATCTGCATCCCAACCAACTGCAGTACCTTCTTCAGAATGTGAAATAGAAATTTTTTTATCTCCCTCCCATAAATGTCTTGGCTTCATTTTATTGTCAGAAGTATTGCCCTGAAATGGATTATGGTTAAGATCAGCAAACACATCAATAAAAGACGTGTTGTCATCAGCATCATAATATGCCATACTTTCGGGATCAGGAAAATGTTCAACTTCAGTTTGTTTTCCACCACAAATAACCACATTTACTGCATTCCTGATCAGCTCCACCAAGTGGATTGATGGATTCATATCCATTCTATTGGAGTCATTATTTCAACCAGACCTGTCTACCATATGATTAGAGACTAGTAAATTGTCCAAGTCCCATTGACAAAGCTCATTTCATGAAGGTGGGGCTTTCTCAACAAAACTTGTCAAGCGGGATTTCTGTTTTCCATTAAGGTGATACCAACATTATTTATGTATTTAATAGCATGCATTAGTTCAAAGCCTGAACAAAATCAGAACGTTAAGACAAAAAGACTGCTTACCTGGAGATGTATCAGATATGATACTTCATATTTAAAAGCATGCATACAGGGCTTCTTGAATAATATTAAGCAATAAATGTGGATTTTAGATAATATTTTTTAAATTATTTTATGGTTTTTTGGTATATATATATATATATATATATATATGAACCCAATTAGTAAACATGGAGGATATTAAGAATTTAAGAAAAAAAGGTGCAACCTCTTTAATAAATAATAGAATTTTTATGTACAATGAAAAAAAAAATTTAGGGCCTCATTTGGCGGCTTCACCTAGGGCCTCAACTTCTCTTGAGCTGCCCCTGGCAATGTAAAGGCATTATTATTCCCATTTTTTGACTCTAGTTCCTTTCTGTGAAGATTGGAGATTGGTCCTTTGAATGCTTCTGGTCATCCGGGAAGTCTTCTCTCAGGTCATCCCCGCATTCATTGTAAAATGCAAACCTATGCATTTCTAGAAGCAGTGTCCCATACATGTGGAAATGAACATCTTGCAAGGGCAGGCTCAGGTTGGAAGATTGAGGGCCTTGTTCAAGGGGAAGGTCCTAGCCAAGCCTATTCTACTTTGTGCTTATATGCGACTGCATGGGATGGCCAGGCCTAGTAAATGAAAATTGGACTGTACATCTACCTGTTTTTTTGAACTAGAGCTTGGCCTAGGCCCGTGTCCGACCTTCAGCCACTACCTGGTATAAAGGTGGAGTATCTGATGTTTGTTGGTGGGGGCAGCGTGATGTAAACTCCTGCTTTCTTGGCAGCCAATCCTTGTGTAATCTTTCACTCGTATTATTTAAATTGATGCAGCTGCAGATAAAATGTTTTAGATATGTTTGTGTTGCTTACATAGGATGCTTCTCATCTCATGTATGTCATATCCGACCAACATCATATTTGCTAGAACTGTTGGTTGTCTCACATGCATGGAACAAGTGATGTTGCATGAGTTTCATCACAAGAATTTGACATGCAGTTTTAAGGAGCAATTTTACCATATATTTTTAATACCTTATGCAAATTAAGATTCTAAAGCACCATCCGGAGTCTTAAATTGTAGATCTGAGTATGACCTGGTTCAGGTTTGTTGCTGCATCATTGTTGTAGCTAGTTGGTGATCATATCAGTCAATGGGTGTCCGAGAACTGATTGAGTTAGCAAAATTCTTGAGGCATAATTGATTGTTGCTGCTCCTAATGTTGCCCCTATATGAGCATTAGGGGCAAACTCATGAACTTTTGAAGCATTAAGAATTTTTAGATCTTACAAGATAAACAGTTATAGTCTTGGAATATATTCTGTATATATGTGGTTTGTTTGGAAATCAGGTGTTTTTTTTTTGAGTAGCTATCTTTGTACAGTTTTGGATGCTGCGATATTTTTGTTGCATCTTTTTCTATTGTTTCCAAGTTAATACTTGTTTTGTGTTCTTTTTGATGTCCAATTTTACGTGAGTAAGTACGTTTAATATCTCATGTATTGTGATTTTTTGCAGAGGTTCTTCCTTGGGGGCAGGTTGATATTTGGTCCAGATGCGAGGTCATTGGTGTTAACAATATGCCTTATTGTTGTTCCAGTTATCCTGTTTGGCGTGTTTGTTTGTAGAAATCTAATGTCCGAGTTTCACAATCATTTTGGGGACCTTATACTAGCTATTGCTGCTGTCTATACAGTATATGTAAGTTGCTTGACTTCTCTTTATTGGCATGTTATTTATTACTTTCTATTTTAATTTATCTTTTCAGTAATTTTTGAGTTTTTATTGTGTCATTGTGCACAAACTCACATACAATACACAATGAAGAATGAAGGGGAACTGCAAGCATTGCTGTGATATTTCTTATGGAGAAGTTGAGTTTTGATATTGTTCATCCTGTGAGAACCTCCACTTTTATAACACCACACGTTAACTCTAGATAATTTATTGCTACTCATGTGGTACTTATGGCACTGTTTTTGACGTAGAAAGCACTCAAAGACAACAGACACACACACACAAAACCACATGAGCACACCCATAGAGACAATTTGTAACATGTGTGTGTATATAATCCAGGATAGGGTACAGGCATTTGAATAAAATTGTCATTGCCAGTCTTTTCCGGGGTTGATTGTTCCCTAGGCATGAGGATACAGCTAGAGGGCTTTGACCACATGTTTGAGTACACACATGCACATGTAGGCCATTCCGCACATACATTGTGGTGTTTCCACAGTATATATTAATCTATCAGGGCTAATCTGGTTGGGACTGATTGTGTTCAGGATAGATAATGTAAAATTCTTTCTAATGATGACCATGAACCATCTTTGGATTCTGGATCAGATTAGGACTGAGATTCAGAGATAGATGATCAGAGCATGCTGGTGGTAGTTATGCTTTGGAGCAAAGTAAGATGTCATAGTGTTCAAACTTCAAACTTAATTTTCATTTTATACCTGGCTGATTGGTAATGTTGAGGCATGTACATCAATTTTTTGGATGAATATCATCTGCAATGGATTGGTTCTTTCTGCATTCGTTGCTCCGTGAAGTCTAACCCAGAGGTATCGGAAGCGCCATAGAGAATGGGGAAGCATGCTTCTTCGAAATGCGTTTCGAAAAAGCGAAACGTTGTGCTTCCAAAACGTCATGAGAAGCGCACAAAAAATTGAGAAGCGCGCTTCCCCCTTTTTTCATTTTTTTGTATTTTATTTTTATTTTTAATTTTTTTTCTCTTTTTTCGCTTCTCCCTTGCATCCCCCTCGCTTCTTGGGTCGCTACCGAGATGATTCCTGGTTCACTTCTAAGTCGTCGTACGCTTTCTGCTTCCTAAAATTTTGAAAGTGCCTTGCTTCCCGCTTCCGCTTCTCGAATCGCTTCCCGCTCTCGCTTCCTCGATTGACAACTTTGGTCTGACCTTTGTAGTGCCACTGAAGATGTAATTTTTTGTTTGCTATATCGTGATTATTATTTGTTGCCAACATTCTTTTGTTGTCTGTCTCCATTATTAAATTATTTTTCTCTTTCTCGCATGTGAAGGAAAGTTCGAGGAATTAATCGGGTTCAAATTCAAATTACAATCAACACCAAATCCAAAACCCCTACCCAAACCCAAACCCAAACCCAAATCCAATTAAAATCCAAACCCATTATTCTACCCAAAACCAGACCCCTATTCCAATCCAAAGTCCAACCCCTATACCCTATCCAAATCCAACCCCAAACTATTATCCGTACCCAAACCCTAACCCCAAACTATTATCCAAATCCAAACCCTAACTCTATTAAATACCCAGTCCATCCACCTTTGTTGGGACCACCTCCCCCACCAGACCCTCAGTAGCGATTTCAACCAGTTCCTCCTCCTACTTGGAACCGACTGAGACTGCCTCTAGCAGCCACAATACAGGTACAACGTGAGCCAGCGCGCCCATCACAGGACGATAGAGATCGATGCCCTCAGCAGGTCACGAGGCACATGCTGATGATAATAGTCAACGACGAGTTTTATGAACAGCAGAACCCACTGGCTCTGCAGGGTGTCGAGACCTTAATAATCATTTTGAATGAAGCTTTATGGCATCTCTTGTGGGTGGTTCCTATAAAGAACTCTACAGGACAGAATTCTATTGCAAGTCTTTCTAGTCATAGGTGGCTTTCGAGTGAATTTATTGACCAAAGAGTTAGTATGGTGACATCTGAGCTTTTGGCACAGTTGCAAGATTGGAGTAGCAGGCGGCAGTTTATATTACCTGATGATTCTCATGCTCATGAAGCAATCAACAAAAATTTCTTTTCTCTGGTTGTAATTGAAAACCCGGGAGTTAATAACATATTAAAGCAATCTCCTTATCTGGAGCCATTTACGAGTAGCGTCAGAATTTACACTTCACAGTTGGGAGCTATACAACAGTCAAATGGGGCTCATGCTTTTTTCACTAGGCATCGACTGTGAATAAGACGTGATCGAATTGTTGAAGATGCATTTAGTCAGTTGAGCCTATTGTCTGAACAAGATTTTAAGGGAATGATCCGGGTGACATTTGTCAAGGAATTTAGAGTCGAGAAGGCTGGCATAGATGGAGGAGGGTTTTGTAAGGATTTTACGGAAAACATAAGTCATCAGAGCCGACTTCTTCCCAACTCGGGGAGAATGATGCAGAGCAGGTCCGGGACATCCCAGACGTCACAGACCCACCAACACACAGACGTTGTTGTGGGTCCGGACCTGAGACCCGGATCCAGCTGAAGCCTTTAAAAGCCCCTCTAGGATTGCGTGCGCAGGGAACAGATGGACAATTGAGTCGCCTTTTTTTGTCTTTTAGCAGTTTACCTTTTTTTGATATTCCTTTTATCTTCTTCATTGCTAGTGTTGTTTTTTTTGTTTCATTCACGTCACGTTTGTTCTTTTTTTTTTTAACTATTTCATCAATTGTCTATTTGAAGTTTCATTGAAATAAAGAAAACATACAACACCCACACTTTGGGTGGTTTCTTTTCTCCCCCTCATTACTGCACTTTGCACGATCAAAGGGTCGTGTCAGCTATTTCAACCAACAGGTGATTTGCAGCCGCCCCCCCCCCCCCCCCCGACTGTGCATTGACGAAGCATCAAACACAGCAGTTAGCAGTACCGTGCCGATCTTGTCCTTGTTTCCCAACCTACCACGTCGGCATCCACGCGTGACCGTTGCTATCCCACTCGCACTGCCTCAGTTTTGGATAAATATATTAACATTTGGTTGTTAATGTTAACATGCATTTTCTAATTATGACATGATGTTGTTAGTGCTAATATGCATTTTGTTGTTAATGTTATTTTTTTTAATGATTGTTCATATTTTATTTCTTAGATACTTACATAGAGCAAGTTGTTGCAATAATGTTACTTTTACATGTTAATCTCATATTTTTTCCGTATTTAATTGAGATTTTTTTATTTTTTGTTGGTTGTTGCTTCATCAATAAAGCATTTCTTATTTATTCATAATTTTAGATAATTTTTATAGTTTTAAGTTTTAATAAATTTTTTTTAAGGCTTATGCTTTGCGCCTCGAGGCTTATGCCTCGCCTCAGATTTTGGTGGAGCGCCTCGCTACGCCTCAACGCTTTTCACAACACTGGTCACCTACCATGTTGAGTATGAGTTTGATTGCTTGTTTCCTAGGTAGCCAATGGTTTCCATGTTCCTATGTCACAAAGACACGTGGACATGAGGACTTGTGACATGGGTTCAAATCACAAGTTCGAATTCTTTTTGGAAAATAGGACAGGAGGACATGAAATTTTTTTAAAATTTTTTATCAATAAATTTTTTTGATATTTTAATGTTAAAAATATATTTTGTATTGAAATAAGACCTTAAAACAATAAAAATAATAAAATATTTTCTGTACATGTTAGTGTCCATGTCCATGTCCGCTTGTGTCACCAAGGACATGTCACACTGTGACATAGCCATGTTCATACTTGAGGAGTGCAGTAAAAGCGTTTCAATTTTGCATTCAATTGAATGACACCTACTTTGTTGAGATGTACTCATTGAATGCAGAAAAAGTGTTTCTATTTCCTGTCGAATTTAAACTATGTTGTTCCATTATTTACGTTTAGATATCTTTTGTGGGTGATATTATTGCTTGATTGGTTGTCTCCTTCTATAATGTAATTCTATCTTAGCACTTATTTTTTCCTCCTCTCTCTCTCTCTCTCTTGTTATACCGGTTGTTTTCTGATATAGGTCTTGTACTCTGTTTTCATCAACACATGTATTGGGCTGTTTGTCTATTATTTTTTAATTTTTAGTGACACTTGGACTTTCATCTAGGTAATTGTTGTACTTTTGCTCACATCTGGAAGAGACCCAGGAATAATTCCTCGTAATGCACATCCTCCAGAACCAGATGATGATGGTGATTCGATGAATTTGTCTACAGAATGGCCAGTTGGTCAGGGATCCATGCCAAGCTTGCCTCCCACAAAGGACGTTACAGTCAATGGGTTTGTAGTTAAAGTCAAGTACTGTCACACATGCATGTTATATCGGCCTCCAAGATGTTCTCATTGCTCAATATGCAACAATTGTGTTGAGCGCTTTGATCATCACTGTCCTTGGGTTGGACAATGTATAGGACTGGTATGCTCTCCTTGTGCCTGCTTGCTCTTATTTGCTACAATGGTGTGAAGCTGTTGGTTGGGACTGAAAAAATCTTCTTTGAACTGGAAATGGTCCAATTGGAAATTATCTTAAGTTATTCAAACAAAACAATCAGGCTTCTGTTTCTGACTTAAAAAAAACAGTTTTTTTTTTGTGTTTTTTACTTTCTTTTTGGTGACACATGTTATGTACGCACATCGTGCCAGTTTGGTCTCGTCCTTTGGGCTTACATGTTGAATCATCTGAAAGTCCTGTTCCTTGCTTTGGTGAAACAGATGCTATGCCTGCCATTGTTGTGCTCAGTTCAAACCTTCTGTTTTTCTTTGATACTTGCAATTTTATTGCTGGTGTGATCATTCTTACATGACAGTGACCTTGTATTACAGAGGAATTATCGATTCTTTTTCATGTTCGTCTCCTCAACTACACTTCTATGCATATACGTCTTTGGCTTCTGCTGGGTAAATATCATGCAGATAATGCGGACATCAGATTGCAGTCTTTGGAGAGCATTCATGCAATCGCCCGTATCTGGTGTCCTCATCATATATACATTCATAGCAGTGTGGTTTGTTGGAGGTCTGACAGGATTTCATCTCTATTTGATTTCTACCAACCAGGTTTTCCTTAACCTTTGTGTGAACCTTCATCTCTCTTCTGCAAATTAGATATAAGCTTCTAAAACGATATACTTATGCAGACCACTTATGAGAACTTCCGCTATCGGTATGATGGGAAAATGAATCCTCATAACCGTGGATTATACCAAAACTTTCGAGAGATCTTTCTCACTAAGATGCCTCCTTCCAAGAACTTCCGCGAAAAAGTAAAGGAGCAACCGGCAAACTTTACTGCCTCCCTAGGTATGGGCCATGTTTTGAGCCCAGAGATGGGGAAAACAAGTTTGGACATTGAAATGGGTGGGAAACGGCAAACAGTGGATGCTGAGGAGCTTGCAGATATTCAGAGCCAGATGGAGGGTGTTGGGGCCCTAGAGAGATGCGGAGCTAACCCATCACATCTGAACTGGGACCAGAAGGCTAACTGGGAGATAACACCAGACCTAGACGCAGTGGCCTCAGAGTTGGGTACGGAAGCTGGCAACATTGACAAAGACAAGGGTGAGGTGAATCAGTAGAAAATGATGCACGCTTTGATGGTCCGATGCAGTGATACTAACTGATCGATTTTTGTGCAATGCTTCGGTTGGGAGGTTACCATAGAACTTGGTTCAATATGGGCTTGGTAAGTGATCAAATCTCACCGATCATTACATACTGAAGCTAGTGGTTTCAATTGGGGTTCAAAGGGGTCATATTGTACACAGATTCGTTTCTGAATTCTGTAAGCTGTAAATGTTTGCAAGTTCAATATGTGATGTTTCCAAGTGTGTTGTTTGTGGTTGCGTGCTGGTGATGGACGATGAATCGAAAGCCTATGAATGGACAAAAACTGCTTCACGATCCACTTTCTGTGTTTTTTTCTTTTCTATGTTGGCATTCTGTTATTAATTTATGAAAGCTATTGTTATGTGGAGTACCACAATGCTTTCCAGTACTTACTATCTGTCTGGTATACAGACAAAAACAAATAGCAGTCGAGGGTGAGTTTTGCTATAATTACTGAGCTTGATTCGAGCACAGTCCTGATTTGTAGGCTTGACTGGTAAGGTGGACTCCTTCAAGGATGTAGGTGTCCGATGCATCTGGCCACTGTTCGGGTCCAGCCTGGATCTAGTTCAGAATACTTGGATGCAGTCAGATATGAGGCCTATAAGAGGTGGGAAGAGAGGGAGAAAGAGGGAAGGCGGGCAGTGAGCATGGAGGCAGGGGTGTTGGTGATGGGAAAAGGGGAAACATGTTGGCCAGCCCAGACGGTCGGGCAGGGCTTGCCATTGTTGGGTTGGGTCCTGCTGGCCTCTATATTCCGGTGGACGGTCAACGGATGGGGTCATGCCGGCAGGCCAGGTCAGGGGCACATCCTCCCGTGGCTTGTGGCGGTGGCTGATTGGGTGGTCCACAGAACTCTCCAGCTAGGGATTTTCTGTCCAACCCAGTACCTCTGATTGGTGCAAGTTGATGCTCGGGCAACCAAGGATAGCCTTGGCTTTGCACAGTCAATGGTTGTACGTTGGAGGTGCGGATGCCTCGCAGTCCATGGTTTATTGTTGCAACTTACTAGAACGTCCACCATGGATGAAGATGTATTTTGATGATTGCTTATTGGTGACCATGCTTGTTATCTATCTAGGTAGTCATATGACATGGTTGTTTGATGTTGTTTCCTGGGTTTGTTTCATGAATCTGCAATCTAACGGGATCTTTCTCGCTCAAATTGATAAGACTTTGCTTTGATACCAAATTGATGCAAATTGGATCGCCGATTTAGAAAAAAAAATCTATTCAACAATGAATTATCTAAGAAAAAATTAATAAAAGGCAAGAAACAAACTGAGAAATAACAAATCTTGAATCCAAATGAACTCCAAGAAATCTCTATAATGAGTATTTACAGGAAAACACAAGAAACCCTAAATCTATTTTGGATCATAAATGGATCCATTTTATTAAAATATTTAAATATAAACCGAACTGGCATACAACCCTAAAGTTGAACTAGATCTAAATGGATGTTTAAGATCCAGACTACATGCCGCTCTTGGATCCAGATGGTTTTTTCTTGGGTTTGGAATTGGATTCAGATGCAAAACCTGATAGTGAATCCGGATCTGATTATGAATTAGATTCCATTTTGGCTACCGAATCCGACTAAATGGGTTCCAATTTGGTCAGATATGTGAACTGAATTCTAACCGTTTACATCCTCCTTACTAGTAGGGCTGAAAACAGATCGGGTATGGACCTTCAGAAGCACAAAAGTTTCATCGACAAAAAGAAAAATTACAAAAGAAAAAAAAAACAGTGCATAAATTAAAATACTCGCTTTTCTGAGAGACCAATACAATCCTTAAAATCATGACGCTGGTCGTTAAAAGATTAACTCAAAGCAATGCTTTGAGCCTCAGCAACCACAACACAATGCTCACAATCTTTTCTTACATATTCCAATGCAACAAACGCCAATGAGACAGAAAAGAAAAAGATTTACAATACAACCATAGAGAAAAAAAAATGGAGAAGAGAAAAAAAAAATGGAGAACGGATCCCAAAACCATCTCCAAATAAAACCATAGAGAGGTTTTTGATACTGATGATTACCATGATATTAATGCATGTAGATTATTTTATAATGATGATTATATGACATTGAGGATGATATATGTGATCAACTACATCCCCTAGCAAGCATCTCCTGGAACTCTTTCTCCTGGTATTGCAGCAAGGCCATGTGCCTCTGCGCGCTCAGCTGCTCGTAGAACCTGGTGATGAACTCCTCCGCCTTCTCGTCGACCCGATCGCCATCGTTCTCGTCGTCCTCCGATGGATAGTAGCTCGATATCACGATCGGAAGCGGCGAGATCGCCGGGCTGAGCTTCTCTCCGTCGGAGAAGTCGATCGAATGGAGGAAGGATCGGTCCGGCGAAGGATCGATCCTCGGCCTGACGAAGACGATGGGCTCGTCGCGCTCTGTCGGGTTGATGCAGGGTATGGAGGGGAGGTAGTCGTGGATCTTCCTCTTCCCAGCGTGAAAAAAAACAGGGTTGGGGCTGTTGGTGCACGAGAACTCGTAGTCCTGTTGTCCGAAGCCGCGCACGGGGACTCGGTGGTGGAAGACCAGGCCTCGGAGCGATTTTCCGAGCAGCTTGCCTCTCTTCATTGTCAGGTTCAGGTCCATGAGGAGTTTGCGCTTCGAGACTATGCCTTTCCTCATCATGAAGAAGGCGACGCGAAGGAAGTTCCAGAGGCGCTTGGCTCTCACTGTAGAATGCATCTCCATCTTCATTTCTTTCTTTGTTTCTGTTTTCTTTTGAAGATGGTGGTGGAGGTGAGAGGGGACCCTGAAGATCAGAGATCGTTCTGTGCTTCTGCGAGGCACGAAACCTCGCAGAATAAGAAGACGACCATATGAGGGAGGAGGATCGCTGCGCTGCTTGTTATTTATAGCGATGCGAGCGCGAGAGAGAGAGAGAGAGGTGGTTGCCCCTGTTGATTATTCAAATTTTAAAGAAAAAGTGAAGAAAAGTATTTTATTATACGCACTGGTTGCTAAGAAATTGACCGTGCAGTGTAGCTTGGAAGCTGCCGTCAAGTCACGCCATATATGCCTTTTAAAGCAAAGAGCAAGAGGACCAGGAAAAGCAATCAATGTTGTATTCTGCTTGTTTATATTGGCGCTTAGATAGAACATATTAAGTGGGACTGAGGCATGTTAATGGTCTGAAAGCCCCACGGTAGATGTGATTACGGTTGATTTTTTTATTAGGATCCGTGTGATAGAACTTCTGCGGGAAAGAGTATGAGACCATACATTTGACTGGATCCGATCATGATGCAGCTCTCTCTCTCTCTCTCTTCAAACGGATGGAATACAGAGTGGATCATGATATATCCAAATCTGGATCCGAATAATATCCAATATGGTAGGGTTGAATCTGGATCTAAAATGTATCTGATAATACTGGATCCCTCAAAAATAATAAAAACTAAGTTCTTTACATGTAAAAAATGAAATTAGATTGAATTTTATCCTGTTCCCAGTTAAATCCAACCTAGAATACTGATCGGAATCCAATTCAAATCCAAAACAATTTAGCAAATCAGAATCCAATCTTAACCTATACCTGGTCATATACTGAAAAGGATCCGAATCTGGAAATAATGTGTCAGATTCGGATTGGATGTTCTCTTATATCCGATCCGTTTGCAGCCCAGAGAGAGAGAGAGAGAGCGAGTAAAGGCCCGTAAGAAAGTGACACCAAAGCCTTGTTCAGGCGTTTTTCTTCTTGGCGTGTTTCTAACGTGTTTGGACCCGGGTCTTCTTATTTATCAGCATACCCGGACCCTATAAGGTTTAGTTCGGGTCAGGTATTGACACCCCTACTCGTAATAATGAATTGAAGAAGGGTCCCTTCCACTAACAAAACAATCTAATTGGGGAATCACCAAACGGACGGTGTAGATGAAGCTTATTAACATCCTCCGTAAGATGCGTGCTCTCTCAAGAGAGAGAGGGGATGGTTTTGCTAATGCTAGTAGGGACATACTCGTCATTTCTGGCTGCGCGACGCGAGAGACAAAGGGGACCCACAGACGCGCTTTGGTTCGGTGAGGACGGCCCCCACCAACCTTAAAGTAAGAGGGGAAAAGATACCACGTGACGTGAATGATGCTGACGGATTTTCCAGCAAGACAGTTCCCCACTTTTACTAGCCGTTTTCTTAGGAAACCCCACAACATTTCAAACTTTTGAAATATGAAAATACAGGAAAGAAGAGAAAAAGAAGGTTGTGGCGCTGAATTCTTTCGAGTAATTTCCACCTGTGGAAGACTTGGGGAGGAGGGCTCGACGCAACTGCTTGGTAGTGGTGCAACCTAATGACACGAATTTTATTGATAAATCCAATCGAATTTGCAAAACCATATAAAGCCAAGTTCCACTGTGCTCTGACTCGATCATTAATGCAAATGAGAACAGGCTCTACGGTGCATATCATTATCATCATCAAACCTTATCCCAACTACATGTATCATTGTTCAGATGTCTTACTAGTGAAATCATGGTGGCATGCCTCTGCGATTCCTCATTGCTGGATCTATGTTACATATATCATGTTAAAGAGGTTTTATCATGTCTGATACACTGCAAAATTATATGACTTTCATGAAGATAAAGGTGGCTTGAAAAATGATAAAAAATGGATGTTTTGAAGTCATCTTTTAACACATGAAAATAATACACATGATCTAAAGGTTAAATTTTGCTTTTGGATAAATCTATGTAATTCCGAAAGTGTTTTAGATAAAAATGCTGGTAACAAAGTCGAGCTCGGCAGAGGAGATAAAGTTCAATCTGTTGAAGATCAAAATAAAATGAGCGCAAGGGATGAAATTAGGGATGGCAGTGGACCGGGGGAAAGTGGGGCCCCCGGCCCGACTCGCCTCGCCCCGTTTGGACCGGGGATGAAGAGTATGAAACAGGGATGGAGGTGGGGACGGAGGTTAAAATCCATCCCCGTTCGGGGATGAACGTACCCTTTTCCCCGCCCCGCCCCATCCCCGCCCCGCCCTGTCCCTGCCACTTTTCCCCGCCTCATCCCCGTTTGAACCGGGGATGAAGGCGGGGGTGGAGGTTAAAATCCATCCCCGGCGGGGATGGAGGTTCTAATCTTGAGGCGGGGCGGGGGTGGAGACCTTGTCCCCCACCCCGCCCCGCCCCACTGCCATCCCTAGATGAAATCAAATCAGTACTCGGTAAATGTAAAATGGAAAAGGAAGAGGATCAACGTTTGTCACCATATGCTTGGCTTATTCTATTGATGTATTTATTTGAGCCTTTTCCTCTAAACTAAAATAAGTCGAGTGTGAGAGTTGGCTGTGGACGTAGGATCTTTCTATCTGAACCATGTTAATCTTGTGGCAGTTTTTCTTTTCTCAGTATTCTTTTTTCTTTATAGTATCATAGCTTTCAAGGTGATTTTGTTCATCTTGTTTCTATGGCTTTCACTGCATCTCAACCTTTGATCTATCCATATCCAGTGATACTAAATGTGTCAAATATTGTCGCTTTGAAGTTGTTTTACTCTTTCTCTTGTGGAGAACCCAAATCATGTCATTAATCAAAAGCTAAGATATGCAAGAGTTACTAAACGATGAAACACCTATACTATCACCCATGATTCATATTAGCACTGATGCTAATTTGTAATTGAAAGAGGCTACCAATCCTCAATACTCAACCTGAAAAAAATAATTCCATCTTCTGAAAGGATGGATCACTGGAACCTTAATCGAAAGTGTTCTCGGACTGGTTGTTGGATTAAAAACATTGAAGGAGATATGGATGACTCTAGTCAACACTTTTGCTCAAGAGTAGCAAGACAAGTTTCACCTCATGCACATGATGACTATTATCAAGAAATGTACAGATTCAATCAATACCTATGTTAAAAAAATTAAGTCTATTTGCGATGATCTTGCCACAATTGACAAACTCGTTGAAGACGAAAATATCTTTTGGTTGTTACAAGGACTTGGCTCAAAATATGAGTCATTTGTAACGACCATGCTAAAGCCTCCAGTTCCTTCTTAAAAAAAAGTATTCTTCTCCTATAAAGTCATGAAGAAAGAAACAAGATACATTAGTTCAATCAACCATAAATGACTTTTTACAGACAACATGGATCGAGCAAAGGAAGAGAGAATGAAAATAACAACTACAAGTTTAACTCAAAGGGCCATGGTAATTTCTCAAGATATTTTCAATTTCTAATCTATTTTTTATTATTGAAATTAAAAAAAAATGAAGTTCTCATGAGTTTTTTGGCTACCGACATTTTGCATCTTTTTAACTTTTTGTCACTATAGGCCCAACTCCCACTTTGTCTCGTGAAAACTATCA